>NC_088386.1:61655000-61875000 GCF_037993035.2 Macaca fascicularis
GTGCTTCCCAACCTGTCAGAAGGTCACACTGCAGGCTGCAGCCCTTTACGAGAAATAAAGTTCTCCTTTCCAAATTTATGAACCTCATCATTCTTCAGGTGATAATCATATAAACGTCTACTTAAGTTTGCTTTCAGTCTGTCACATGAAGTCAGTCATTCTCACTATATTCCTTCTGTAGTATACTGGTCCAGGTTAAACAGACCCTCTAGGGATTCTTATACAATTTTGTCTTGTCTGAGAGCTCAGCAGCTGGTGATTATCACAGATTTGTATAGAGTGGACACTACCAGATGTCCAGCACATCTGTCACAGCAGATGTGACATTGAGCCAGGTCTATTTCTGTCTAAGTGTATGACAGTTGGTGCTATAATTTGGATATGGTTCATTTGTCTCCATCAAATCTCATGTTGAAATTTGATCCCTAATGTTGGAGGTGGGGCCTAATGGGAAGTGTCTGGGTCATGGGTGGATCCCTCATGAATGGTTTTCGCCTCATCCTCACTGTAACGAGTGAGTCCTTACTCTGTTAGTTCTCATAAGAACTGGTTGAAAACAACAACAACAACAAAAGAACAGCCTGGCACGGTGGCTCACACCTGTAATCCCAGCACTTTGGGAGGTTGAGGAGGGTGGATCACCCAAGGTCGGGAGTTTGAGATCAGCCTGACCAACATGGAGAAACCCCGTCTCTACTAAAAATATAAAATTAGCTGGGCATAGTGGTGCATGCCTGTAATGAGGCAGGAGAATTACTTGAACCTGGGAGGCTGGGAGGCAGAGGTTGCGGTGACCCTAGCATGCCATTGAACTCTAGCCTGGGCAACAAGAGCAAAATTCCATTAAAAAAAAAAAAAGCTTGGCACCTCACTCTGTCTCTTGTTTCCTCTCTGGCCATGTGGTCTCTACCCACACAGGCTGCCCTTGCCTTCTGTCATGCGGGGAAGTCACCTGAGGCCCTCAGTAGAAGCTGCTTCTGGTGCCATGCTTCTTGTACAGTCTGAAGAACCATAAGTCAAATAAACCTCCTTTTTATATATAAAAAAAAAAATTACCCAGCCTCAGGTATTCTTTTATAGCAATACTAAATGGACTAAGAGACATGGTCTATACAGTCAATTTTGTTCATTTCTTTAATATTTATTGAATATAGACAATGTGCAAAGCACTGGTGAGAGATGTGGAGACTATGAAGTTGGCAAATGGAGAATAGTAATATTGAGAATTCTGCAAAGTAACTGAATTCATTGTAGATGCTCCTTTATGAATAGACTTTAGAATTCAGGCTTCTTGGATCTTTACTTGGAAATTTAGGTATTCCTGATTTTAACAGATTCATTTTTTTAAGTCCCAGAGTAGAGGAAAATGGAGGTTGAACACTGAAATATTGACTTTGAAAACTGAACATCTCTCTCAATCCCATAAGTCTGTGTGTGTGTGTGTGTGTGTGTGTAAGGGCATGAGCTGCAACACAATCTTGAATTATTGTCACCAAATCATTTTTAAAATAATTGGGCAACCATCCATCACATCACCTGTATTCACAATCCCATGAAGTTATCAGACCAGAGTGATTTTTCTCTAATCTACATGCACATTAAAATGTGCATCTCATTTAAAAATATTTTTGGTACATCAAACTGAATGTTGATAAACATGTGAGACAACAGAACATAAAGTTCAATTCATGTTCTGCATTCTCTCCATCTAAGTATTTTTGTGGTGCCAATGCCTATTTTCAGGTGTCAGTGATGAAGAACTGGAAAAAGATATAGTTAAAACAAAAATTGTGAAAGAAAAAAATGTATGCTTTTTGGATTCATTTCTACTCTTTCATATCAATATGTTTTCTAACATTTCTTAAGTGCTAAGAAAATTTTCCTTTTTGTTTTCCTCAATAGCAGGTGACAGCTGAAATTGTTCAATTATATGCTTTGTTAAAACCTTATAAATAATTTAAATACTATTATTACAGTCAGCTAAAGCCTACACTCAAATTACATTTTCTTTTCTTTAAATTCCCAAGTATATCTCACCTGCTACCCTACCTTCACCCCCAGTAAAGTCCCAAAGCCCCTGGGCTAGGTAGGGCATTATTGTTTTAGAATGTCACCAAGTTGGCCTAGAAGAGTACCTGATTTGTTGGGACAACTGTTGTTGTTTTCTAGGTAGAATGTTGGGTGAAGGAAACATACTGATGTCCAAAGGGTCTTGACCGGCAGATTGGAGGTAGGGACAACCAAGGTCAGCATTATGACATGGAGGATATGAGTAACCATCATGATGATTTAAGATATCTGAACAGGGTTGCCAGAAAAAATACATGCCACACAGTTAAATTTGAATTTCAGATAACTGATTTTTTAAAGCATAAGCATACCTCATTCAATTTTTTAAATATTTATTATACTTTAAGTTCTGGGATACATGTGCAGAACTTGCAGGTTTGTTACATAGGTTTACACGTGCCATCATGGTTTGCTGCACCCATCAACCCGTCATCTACATTAGGTATTTCTCCCATCCCTCCCCTAGTCCCCACCTCCCGATAGGCCCCGGTGTGTGATATTCCCCTCCCTGTGTCCATGTGTTCTCATTGTCTATATTTGGGGCCCACTGCTAGTAAACGTTATTCATTGTTTATCTGAAAGTCAAATATAACTGGACAGTTTGTATGTTTATTTTCCAAATGTAGTAGCCCTAAATATGAAGAAAGTCTTCTCTGCTAAAAAAATTATTTTCCTGTTTCCTGAAATTCAATTTATTAGCATTTTCAGTTCAGTTAACAAGTGCTCCCTTTTAAAAGACAAGTATCTCTGGGAGTATATGAGTCGTTTATGCATCAATGAGACTACTTACTTCTCAATGTAAAATGCATTTCTCATTGTTAAAGTGGGTTAATCAGTCAGACAGAGGGCTTAAGAGTGCTTTTTTTGGTTGATTAGGTAGAGGGTGGGGTTGGCTGGAACCTGTTAATTTCAGTGGAAGAATACATGTGGATGAATTACTTTTAGTGGGGATTTTCTGATGGAATGAATTATCAACGTGCCAAGAAAAGACTATATAAAAAGATGGAATGGGCGTACAGAGTGTAAGGTGGTAGTGCCAGAAAAAACTCACTCTTTTTAGGATTTTTCTTGAACAATGAAATACTCATGAGAGGAACCAGTGATGGGTTTTATTTTTCAAACATGGATAATGGTAAATGTTAAAACCAGTGGCAAGCAGATTTTCATGTTTCTTTCATTATTAAAAGTATTGATGTAAGATTATCCTCAAATATATGAGTAGTACATCTTTCCACATTAATGACTCCTCCTTTGTTGAATTTATCACTTCACTTTAGCTCAGTAGGTCCTATACAAACCAAAGAAATTTCCTTCCTTCCTTCCTTCCTTCCTTCCTTCCTTCCTTCCTTCCTTCCTTCTTCCTTTCCTCCCTTCCTTCTTTCCTTCTTTCTTTTTTTTTTTTTTTTTTTTTTTTTTGATATAGGGTATTACCCTGTCAGCCAGGCTGGAGTATAGTGGCAAGATCATGGCTCACTGTAGCCTCAAACCTCTGGCCCCAAGTGATCCTCACACCTCAGGCTCCTAAGTAGCTGGGATGCATACCAGCATGCCCAGTTGATTTTTAAATGTTTGTACAGGCAGTGTCTCTCTATGTTGCCCAGGCTGGTCTTGAACTCCTGGCCTCAGTGATACTCTTGCCTCTGCCTCCCAAGTTGCTGGGATGACAGGCATGAGCCATTGTGTCCAGCAAGAAAGAGAAAATAATTTAAACTTCTAAAGATGAAACTGTTACACCTGGACGGCCATAACAACAAAGAGAAGAGTGCTCTTAAGCATTTGTGAAAGTCAGAAACCTATAAACTTTTGGGAAACAAAATAAGTATATTTTCCCCTTAATCTTACAAGTGACGCAATACACTTCTAGCAAAAGTGAAAGGGCAAATAGGAATTTGGCAACATTGAGCTCTCTTTAAGCAGAAGCCAGGTCATAGGTTCTTCACTAGTCACCACGGTCTACAGCCTTTATTGTCTTTACCAGTCACTAGGCATGAGACATTTTCTTATAAAATGTAACTACTATACATTTGCCACAAACTTCAAACTCCCTTTTCACCTCCCATAGTACCCAGAAGAGTATAGGTACTTAATAGGTCCTCAAAAATTTTCAGTTAATGAATAATTGCTAATTAAAACTCATACTAGAAGCAAACTCTTAAAACATATTCTAAGTACCAAAGTCTAATATTTTATATCTATTGGTTTATTCATATTGTTGTTTGTTACTCCTAATCAAATAGTGCAAAGTTTAAGTTTCATTTTCCTAAGATTTGTGTTTTAAAATAACACGATTTACCCAAGTGATTTCAAACCACAATTACATTCTCTTTAAATTACTAGTATTTTATTGCATCACAATCTGCATGAAACAGATGTCAAGATATAATGAACTAACCTGCACTGTATTTTTCTTTTTGTCTCCTGTGGAACAATGATTTTATAGGGAAGAGAACTACACAGCTGACTGACTAATGGGGAAAGTTACACAATGCATAGCTTTGCAGCAACATACTAATGTGGTAGGGAGATGCCGCAGAGAGGCTAGAAATAAAATCATTTCTTTCCGGAGCAGCCCTGCTTGCTGTTGGCTGAGACAAAAAAGAGATTTCCTTTTTTTCCTTTCTTTCTTTTGAAAACTCACATAACTAACGTTAATTCTGTTAAGCACTGGATACACAGAAAGGTGTTTACCTTAGAAAATCATTTAGCAATTTTTAGAAACTAGAGATATAATAATTTTCAATCTTTTTAACTATCTAATGACCAAAGCAGAGGGTCCTCACAAGAGGGATTTAGATGTTACTGAATTGAATAAAGAAAATATGGATACATTTATTGTATGCCTTATTCAGTTTGAGGTTCATTTTCAGTTTAGAAATAGGGCTATAAAAACATCGGGGGTTAAATAGCATGGGTAGAGGACATGAACCAAACTGCAGAGAAGAGGCTGACTGCCTGCTACATTTGCAGGCATTACTCAGCACTTTTCTTAAACTGATGCATCTTGCTGGCTGCATAGGCAAGGCAAGACCCTTTTCCCTACAGCTCAGGAAGGCAGAGAAGTCAACTTCAGCCTTGAAAAAGTCAAATACTTTAGTGCCATAATGAAATCAACTAAATGTCTTGTGCTTGATGTTTCATTCTATGCAACCTATTGAAGAAACCAAAATGTTTGCCACAGTGGGCTCAGTAATTTTTTCTTGAATGAATGAATAACTGACTGAATTCATCATCAATGCCTTATCCTAGGTCATCTGCTCAGTGCACGAGCTATAGGAAGAGCAAATACCACTGTCCTTCCCACCCATCTCATTCTAACACGAGTGTTATCATCAAGCTAAAACATGTAGGAAACTAAAACATGTAGCCATAAAACAAATGTTTAGAGCTTCATTCAGATATTTTTTTCTTTAAAATCCAAGAATGTAATATTAAGTTTTAATTAAATAAAGGCGTCTTTGTGGAGAACTTAAATAATATGGCATATTGCTTTCTGTTTATCTAGTAGACACTAAACTGAAAATACAGACCATTGCATTCATAAAAATCATCTGGAGATCTTTTTGAAAACACATAGTCCAAGGTCCCACCCCAAGATTTTGTTTCAGAGGTGGACCTAGGATCTGTATTTAAACTGCTTGTCCAGGTGATTAGGATGTAGCACTCAGAGTTAATGAATGGGCAAATTTTGAGAAACACCGTTACAGAGAATGGTCTAGGAAAAGCATCCATTACAAATATGAAAAGCAAGCCTTTGGTAACTAAGGGATTGAGTCGATTCATGCAGGTATTGGTTTGTTGATTAAAGATGTATCTATGATTCAATTAATTTAAATGTTAGAACGGGTCATATCTTTTGGTTTTATTTTTAATTGTTTTGTACAGGTGAGATCTCACTATGTTGCCTAGGCTAGTCTTGAACTCCTGGCCTCAAGTGATACTTCTGCCTCAGCTTCCGGAGTCACTGGGATCAAAGGCATGAGCCACCATGCTCAGGTAGGAACGGATCATTTCTGACATGAAGATTTATTTTCTCAACCAGGTAAGTTTTGTGATAAGATCATTAGACTTAGAATAAGAATAGTCAGGTTCAGGACGGGCGCGGTGGCTCAAGCCTGTAATCCCAGCACTTTGGGAGGCCGAGACGGGCGGATCACAAGGTGAGGAGATCGAGACCATCCTGGCTAACACAGTGAAACCCCGTCTCTACTAAAAATACAAAAAATTAGCCGGGCGTGGTGGCGGCGCCTGTAGTCCCAGCTACGCGGGAGGCTGAGGCAGGAGAATGGCCGGAACCCGGGAGGCGGAGCTTGCAGTGAGCCGAGATGGCGCCACTGCACTCCAGCCTGGGCGACAGAGCGAGACTCCGCCTCAAAAAAAAAAAAAAAGAATAGTCAGGTTCAAAATTTGGTTGTAGTCCTTAACGAAACTGTGATATTAAAATAGTGCCTTGGTCTTCCTTAGCTTCAATTCTATAATTTATAAAATGTGAAAAAAATTTATAATAACACGATAGGTGCCAATTCAGCCCTCCTTTTTTGAAATTGTCCTCCATGTAACCCATGGAGGAAAGTATAAACTATGTTTATACCATGTGACTATTTCACCCCTTTCCCATGGCCACGGCTTGGTAGGTTTTATGAGGACACCGATCACAGGGGGACTCATCTATAGGCTTAACTGAAACAATAGAATTTGCTTTCTGGGTGTTTAAATGAGGTAAGAGTGAGTGAGTCAGAATGTTATGAGAAGATGCACTACATGATCCAGAGTTGAGGATGAGGAAGCTATGTGTGGCTATAAGCAAGCAGAGCATATCGTCCAAAACAGAAACAACAACAACAACAAAAAACAGAAATAACAGTAGCCATGCAAGCATTCAGAAAGAATGTAGGCTGTTTTGATATGTTTCTGGACTTCTCATTCCAGTTGAAACTCTTTTTGCCTTACTTGGGTTTTGGCCTATGGGATTTTCAATTGAATGCTTATAACAAATAAACCATTTTACTTATACCTGCTTAAATGTGCCCTTATGTTTTGAATACAAGTGTTCTAACGAAAGCACAATGTAAAAACACTGAACACAACATGTTCTTAAACTTTTGTTTTAACTGACTACCTTATAGAGAGAAAAATGGAGGTTCAGCAAAGTTAAATATCACAGGTAATAAAGTGATAACCATTGTCAGGAGGAAGTTTGAGATTTAAATCGGGTCTAATCTTTCACAGTTCAATGCTCTTGTTTTAAAACCAGAAATTCAGGCAGCAAGACTGATATTTCATTAGAAACACTCATGACCCCAACATGTTTTCACATTGAGAAATTGAGTCATCCCACTTTTTCATGAAAATAGGGTAAAAGAATCCTTATCGGTCAAATCTTTCACACACAAAAAAATGATCTTTAACATTATTTCAAGCACTTAGACAAATACCAAGTTGGGATACCAGAGCTCTATGTTATGAAGGATAGATAAACATCTGATAAGAAAAAAAGAAAGTCATTATTATTACACCTCAAATATTAAATGAGAAAAAAAGGAATGAGCCTTGAAGAATGACTGATTTTGAGAATTGCATACTGATAGACGTGTTGGAATGGACTACTGGCAAACAGAATCACTGAGCCACTTAATGAGTTGAGTGATTGAAAGTGTCCTTTTAAATGATCAATTTAGACTCCAGAGAATACCTGCCAGACAGAACAAGTTTTAGTGTAGTTGATAGTAAGTTGTGCCCAGAATATTAAATTGAGTCAAATTTATTTTCCACATAAAGTCACAGTTTTATATGTCATTATATAATCTCTTGGCAGAAATAAGGAATAACATTCCGAATGTTGCACTCCAAAATTCAAAGAATCTTAGTATAAAAATATCTAGCATTTTAGATGTTTCGAAGTACGGCCAAATGCAGAAAATAAGTTGGATATGATAAAAATACCAGAAAGTTCTATTCAGTTGGCATCTCACTAGCAATTTCATCTTCTAATAATTTAGTTGCTGAGCATGGAGTAGAATACAATTTAACAACAACAAAAGATCATTAAATGCCAATCAACCAAACAACCAAACACTAAAGGACCTATTAAACTGCAACGATGCTCAGTTATACACTTGAGGGTATAGGGCTATCAGAGATGGGCAGTGTGCTCCTTTCCTGTGTAGTCTATGGGATCTATCTACATAATCCTCCATGTGCTCCTACCCTTCCCCTTCAGCTGTTAAAATCACAAAGCCAAATTCAGGATCAAACAAAAATTGCTGTTATACTTCTGAATTTGGCAACATCTATTTCACCACTCCTTTTAGCTCATTTGGTCTTTATTATTCTGCTTTATATTGTATGTGATGTTGTAAGCCAGATCAAATAATTATTGGAAATAGAAAATAAACAAATAAGCTCCCCATTGCTACAGTTTATACCCATTTTTAATGATTTATCTTTCCACAGGGATACAAATTCAATTATGTACCCTCCTTTTGAAAAACCCCCATACAATTGAAGGCAGTTATTATGTATCTGTTTAGTTTTCTCTTTTCCAAGCTGAAAAATTTTCAATATTTTAACCTCATAATATAGGTATGATATAATTATTTGTATTCCTCTTTTGCTCCCTTCTAATTTCTGCCCAACTTCACTAATCTCCTTAGGGTAGAAACTGTAATAGAATAATGATGATAAGAACAGTAAAAAGATGATGTCTGATTTTTGTGTACATTTCCCTTAGTATGAATTACTGTATGAAGTTTTTTAGTAATATAATACCTTATTTAGCCTGTGACATTTTACAAGCCAGTTTAATATTTTAAAAAAGGGGGACTGAAACAATAAAATTGATCTTTAAATATAAAAATATGCCATAATTATCCTATTCTTCCTGCTATCAATCAGAAACAACAAATATTTATCGATTGCCTGTTAAATAAAAGAACCTTATTGGTTCTACCAAATTTGTGACTAATTAGCTTCTCTGCCATCCTGTTATTTGTATAGTTTGTTCTTGGTTCAAAATATACTACCAGCTAACCAAACTGGACACTGGAGTCTTACTTGCCTTGATGGGCCAATTCCTAAAGGTTTCAAAATTATTCTGATTCCTATTTATTCTATTCCTCAGAGCTATTAATATCAGTTTCACTTAACATTTATATTTAATTTTAATATCCAGCATGAAAGCTATCAAATGGTAACAGTCTTTAGATTAATTTAGATATGTCATAATTAATATATTTCTCCAGGATGTCATAAAATCATCATTACCTATCTTGATCCACTTGAACCCTCCCCTAAAAGCAATATGATACAGATGAATAATTGCAGACAATTAGGTCCAGTTTTATTCTAAAGTTTTCAAGAATCCATAATGTCCCACTCCAGTTTTGGATTCATGTTAAATACATGTCTTACAAACATTCACACTATGTTCTTTTAAAATTATACAAATGTAAGTATTTAATAAAATGCAAATTCTCTCAAAGAGTTATTGACTCCACAGAAGACTTTTGAGAGTCAATGTCTATTGTTACTATCAACTGACACTGAAAGTTCAATTTCTTTCATTCATGTGGTAGTCCATAATTCTGATATGAAAATTGGAAATCAGGGATGAAAGATCACGTTTTTCTTTTTTTTTCTTGAGACAGTATCTCACTCTGTTGCCTGGGCTGGAGTGCAGTGGTGTGAATTCAGCTCACTGCAACCTCCATCTCCCCAGTTCAAGCAATTATCTGCCTCAGGCACCCACTACCACACCCACATAATTTTTGTATTTTTAGTAGAGATGGGGTTTCACCATGTTGGCCAGGCTGGTCTTGAACTCCTGACCTCGTGATCCACCCACCTCAGCCTCCCAAAGTGCTGGGATTACAGGCGTGAGCCACCGCGCCTGGCCTGAAAGATCACATTTTTTATAAGAACATATACATATACAGATATGCAAATACCTTCTTAAAACACAGATAAGTGGTATCCATTATTTTTTTCTTGATCAACATGACATTTTGCTTTAACTCAAAAGAAAATTACATTGATGTGACAATTTCTTTTCACAAGGTCATAGTGATTTTATTCTATGCTATTCTAGAGGACTATTAATTTTAATATATGTGTGACTTTTTGTTTTTGTTTTGTTTTTATCAAAATTTGAAGATACTGAGTTAAGAGGAAAGTCCTGAAGTTCTTTAATCACTTTTCTCAAATATAGACCTCCAAATTTGCCCTTTCATAGAGTTTACCACTAGATTTAACAAAATACTCAAAGCATTCACCATTAGTGATGTAAATCTAAAAATACTATATATTTATTTCTTCTTCTTTTTTTTATTTTTATTTATGGTTTTTTTTTTTTTGGAGACGGAGTCAGGCTCTGTTGCCCAGGCTGGAGTGCAGTGGCATGATCTCTGCTCACTGCAACCTAAGCCTCCCCGGTTCAAGCAATTCTCCTGCCTCAGTCTCCCGAGTAGCTGGGACTACAGGTGCATGCCACCATGCCTGGCTAACTTTTTGTATTTTAGTAGAGACAGGGTTTCACCTTGTTGCCTAGGCTGGTCTTGAACTCTTGAGCTTAGGCAATCTGCCTGCCTTGGCCTTCCAATGTTTTCTTTTACAATAATTTACATATGTACAGTAATTACACTTCGTTTCTATTTTTGAAACTTTTTTCACCTTCCTTCCTAGAAGGGGAAACCTATTAATAGTTCTAGAAATCTCAATGCCTACCTCATGACAAAGTCTCCAAAAGCAATTGCAACAAAACCAAAAATAGACAAGCGGGACCTAATTAAAATAAAGAGCATCTGCACAACAAAAACAACCCTATCAATAGAGTAAACAGACAACCAGCAGAATGGGAGAAAATATTTGCAAACCATGCATATGATGAAGGTCTAATATCCAGTATCTATAAGGAACTAATACAAATCAACAAGTGAAAAACAATTCCATTTAAAAATGGGCAAAGAATTAAAAAGACAGTTCTCAAAAGAAGACATACACATGACCAATAAGCATATGAAAAAGTGCTCAACATCACGAATCATTAGAGAAATGCAAATCAAAACCACAATGAGAATACCATCTCACACTAGTCAGAATGACTATTTATTATTAAAAAGTCATGGACTGGGCACGGTGGCTCACGCCTGTAATCCCAGCACTTTGGGAGGTCGAGGCGGGTGGATCATGAGGTCAGGAGATCGAGACCATCCTGTTTGACATGGTGAAAGCTCATCTCTGCTAAAAATACAAAAAAGTTAGCCAGGCGTGATGGCAGGTGCCTGTAGTCCCAGCTACTCGGGAGACTGAGGCAGGAGAATGGCGTGAACCCAGGAGGCGGAGCTTGCAGTGAGCCAAGATCGTGCCACTGCACTCCAGCCTGGGTGACAGAGCAAGACTCCATCAAAAAAAAAAAAAAAAAAGTCAGAAAATAACAGATGTTGGCAAGGTTGTGGGGAAAATGGACCCTTATACACTGCTGGTGGGAATGGAAATTATTTCAGCCACTGTGGAAAGCAGTTTGAAGATTTCTCGAAATAACTGAAAACAGAACTACCATTTGACCCAGCAATCCCAATACTGGGTATATATCCAAAGGACTATAAATCATTCTACCAAAAAGACACATGCATGCATATATTCATTGCAGCACTATTCACAATAGCAACGGCATGCAATCAACCTAGATGTCCATTCATGGTTGACTGGATAAAGAAAATGTGGTACATATACACTGCGGAACATTACACAGCCATAAGTAAGAACAAAAGTATGTCCTTTGAAGAAACATGGGTGCTTCAGAGAAAATACCATTCAACAAAGTTTCAGTAATATTCTATGCTATTTTGTGGATAATGCACAACTTTTGTGCCTTAAGGCATGGTTCAATTCTGTTTAAGAATAAATCACTTTTGAGCTGCCTACTAGATTTCAAGCCTGACTTTGGATTTGGGATATATATATATGAGTTTCTGTTATAGAGGAGCAGGCAGTCTATTAGGCCAGACACAGTTGAATACCAATAGATTATAATATTGAGGAAGTAGGCTGGGCGCGGTGGTTCATGCCTATAATCCCAGAACTTTGGGAGACCAAGGCAGGCAGATCACCTGAGGTCAGGAGCTCAAGACCAGCCTGGCCAACATGGCAAAACCCAGTCTCTACTAAAAATACAAAAATTAGCCGGGCATGGTGGCAGGCACCTGTAGTCCCAGCTACTCGGGAGGGTGAGGCAGGAGAATCACTTGAACCTGGGAGGTGGAGGTTGCAGTGAGCTGAGTTCGTACTGCTGCACTCCAGCCTGGGTGACAAAGCAAGACTCTGTCTCAAATAAATAAATAAATAAATAAATAAATAAATAAATAAATAAATACTGAGGAAGTATAACAATAAGTTATCTTTGAGACACGGAAGAAGCACAGAAGAGGATATAATCAATTCTTTTGGGATACAATGAGGGGGAAAAATGTTAAGACAAGCTTCCTAAGTAAGTGAGAGCTGAAGTGGGTTTTGTAAACTAAAAGGAAATTCACCAGGTAGATAAAGGTAAAGGACTGAGGACCTATGAGGCATATAAAATTAATATGATATTTTAGTCACTTAGAAAAAAATACCATAAAGAGCACTAATAGTGTTTAAAGCCTCTACTCAGTGCCAAGAATTGCATTATGTATCAGTGAACATAACTTTAGACTTTACAATACAATGTGAAAATATATATTATTATCACTATTTTACAGATGAAGAAACAAAAGTCAGAAAAAATGTAGCTAATTAAAGTGATACTGTGTATAGCTAGAGCTGGGATATAAATATCGATTTGCCTGACTCTAGCCCTAGTTTCTTCCTATTATATCAATTTCCTGGAAATATATCTCTGCTCATGGCATAGTGCCTGACACTATGCTTATTAATATCTTTTGAATAAAAGAACCAGTGGGTGATTTGAAATAAAACTAAATTTAGTTTATTTTATTGGTGGTATGTAGAGATAATAGGAAAATAATTGAAAAGAGACATAAACAGATTTGCCAATACTTTCTAAGAAAAATTATGGAACTAGACTTTAGTCAAAATGAATGCTTTCATTGTTAGAATTCAACTTTAATCTTTGCAGAATACAAACAAACAAAACCCCATTTTCTGGAGGAAGTAACGGGGAAGAGAGAGTAAGAAAGAGATAATGATGAACATTGTCTAATGTTACAGCATAATCTAGGAAGGTAAGAACAGAAGAGAATCCATTGAATTACCAACATAGCTGTCCCTAATCATCTCTGTGAACCTAGAGTGCTACAATATAATAATGATTGTGGTAGTTTAAAAAGTAAATGGGGCTGGGCATGGTGGCTCACATCTGTAATCCCATAACTTTGGAAGGCTGAGGCAGGTGTATTGTTTGAGCTCACAAGCTCAAGACCAGCCTGGGCAACATGGCAAGACCCCGTCCTTACAACAAATAACAAAAATTAACCAGTCATGGTGGTGCGGGAGTGTAGTTCCAGCTACTTGGAAGACTGAGGTGGGAGGATTGCTTCAGCCTGGGAAGCGGAGGGTACAGTGAGCCGAGGTGGCACCACTGTACTCCAGCCTGGGTGACAGAGCCAGACTGTCTCAAAAAAATTAAAAGAGTAAATTAAGGTGCATTTTATATATGAGACTATGAGACCGTCAAATGATATTTCTCAGCCAACAGCCTTTACAGAAATTTGTCGTTGAGTCAATTCAGCTACTTTGTGTTGCCAGTATGCTGTTGTAAGAAAGCACAGGAATGCTTGTAGAGAAGAAAATAGTTGGTATCATGGTCTTGAAAAAAGTTATTTCCTCAAGGAATAAAAATAACAAAAGAAATGAAATAATTTCTCAACTTACTTCTGGTATGTTTCAAATAACCTCAGTGAAGTCCTAGGGGAAATAGCTTATATCATATGTCTTACTCCTTATGATTTTTGCTATAGAGGAAAAAGTGCGAAGTTTTCTTAATTTAATGTTTTATACATATTTGCTTGGTGTACCTGGACCTTACCTGGTGGATACTCTTTAGAAAGTGATGAACTTTTAAAATGTTTCAGATTTTAAAGAGTTTAAAAAGAATCATTCATAAAATTTTAAAAACAACTTCATCCAGGATTTCCCTTTTGCCAGAGCTGTAAGTTTAAAATGAGAGACTGAATTCGGTTATTAACAGGGTTACCACCAGGCCTGAATGTAAATCAAACCTTTGCCAATAGAAGTGAAACAGAAAGAATCAACCAACAATTTTGTGAATTACAGACCTCATACATATTAAAACTCCTACATATGCAGTTATGCTTCAATGAAACCCTTCACATTAAAATAATCATCACATATTTGACCATATGAAAATAGTTTACATCTACCACATTTGGTTTATCTTGGCCAAAAACAATGAATCCTTAGAAAATCTACTATACAAATAACTCAATAATAATCAAAGCATTTGAATTAGAAATAGGATCAACCACACTTTTTTGAATGAATGCCTGTTTATTTCTCAGTGGAAATGTTAGACCATATCCAATATTCACTAGTGAAAAGGCTATCTTCCATGAAGCCAAGTGAGAAGATGACATAAGTTAAACTTGTCCAATTCCTTTTCAGGGATAGCATCAAGAAATTAAGTCTTTACCCCTATAAACTGAAGCATTTGAAAATCAGTAATATTAACTGAGCAAAATAACTTGTGGCAACAGGAATCAGTGTGGGACACAATCAAAATACAGAAACCACATGCTAATTTAAACAGAGAAAGTTTAATATATGAAGAATTATTAAGTACTGATAGGAGAGTAACTATAAAGATGTAAGAGAATCTAAAGGGTATCCTGGAGCTAAGGTAGAGGACTCGAAGAAGAATGAACTGGAAGGATTTCCCATCCCAAGGCTGGGGTCCAAACGTCATTGGGAAAAGTGTGGTTGAAGCCCTCTTACTCTACAGCAGAATAGTTTGCTGGGGTGTCCTGGCCAGAGCTCTGGTCTATAGTTGGGTCACAGTTGGGCAAGCAGAAACAACCGTTTAGGGCACAGGTGAGCTAAGGTTGGTGGGCGGGCCTTCAGAAGGAGTGCGGCACTGAAGTGAGGATGTGTCTATGTTGGCAGTGTGCAGTGTCTGTGTTGGGAGAACTGTGGCAAAGTGGTCACTAGGCCCTTATATAAAGGCTGTGAAGTCAACAGACTGCCCCATCTGGGCATGTGGCTGAGGAAAAACACCACCAGATGTCATCACACAAGCACGTTGCTAATGGTCCATTGCTAATGGTCCACATTGCTAATGATCCAAGTAAAATCAAAACGTAGCATTAAGAACCAGGAAGAGAAGCCCCTTCCTCCTGCAGCGACCCTTCACTGCCCTCTACTGACAAAGAGTAAGGTCATGCTCACGGTCAAAGACAAACGCTTTAAGTGCCCAATACACTATTGCTGGTTAGCTACCAAACGGAGCTAAGAGGCAGTACATTGGTAACTGTCATGTCTTGTACATGAATATTATTATTCATTTTTTTAAATCACAGATCATACTTTTTAACGGCTACATCATACTTTTTAAGGGTTACATATATTTTATTTATATTCATCAGAAACTTACTGCTTATTCTTTGCCCTTAACTACTTTTTTTTTTTTTTTTTTTGAGACAGAGTCTCACTCTGTTGCCCAGGCTGGAGTGCAGTGGCGCGATCTCGGCTCACTACAAGCTCTGCCTCCCGGGTTCACACCATTCTCCTGCCTCAGCCTCCCGAGTAGCTGGGACTACAGGTGCCCGCCGCCACACCTGGCTAATTTTTTGTATTTTTAGTAGAGACGGGGTTTCACTGTGTGAGCCGGGATGGTCTCGATTTCCTGACCTCATGATCCGCCCGCCTCGGCCTCCCAACTTAACTACTTTTAAAGACCAATATGGAACCAAATTTGCTGTCATATAGACTGTTGATCTCTTCATCCACTAGCACTTTTCTGAAACAAAAAGCAAGTAATCTTCGAATTCACATAAGCATTTATCTGCAACTCTGGTGTTACTTGATGACTGACTTCTACCTCCCAGTATATTTGCTTCTAAATGTGTCTTGTTTTTTGCTTTAGTCCATAAGCACCTTGAGAGTAGCATTTACCTTTGCATTCTTCACTGTATCATGCAAAGTACTTTTCCCATAACAGTCGCACAATAGTTTCTGAATTAATTAATAAAATATTTGGAATAACAACACCTAAGAGTGAGAGGCTACAAAATACAATAGTTCAAAATTCAACAGTTATTAAAAAAATCGAAAGTTAAAATACAGAACATGTTACAGTATTGAACATTGTATGGTAAAACTTATGTAATTTACTGGAAAGTATGAATTTTATAGCGATGAAATATTTTTCTTAATATTTAGATATCTGACACATGGAAAGTAGCAATGGTTCTTATTCGGAATCATTCTTGAATAAATAAGAAGAGAACACAACTTGGCTAACAATTTTTATCAATTCAGCTTTGGGTGTGAAGATAATTTAATTGGGAAAGAATAATCATTTCAACAACTCCTACTAGAAAAACCAGATATCCATATACAAAAGGAAGGATTTGAAACTGTGGATAACAATGTACAAAGATTAATTCAAAATTAATCGTACATTTAAATGTAAGAGCTGAAACTATAGTTCTTTAAAAATATGAGTAATTATGGTGCACATAGATGAGGTAATAATTTCTTAGCTGCGACACCAAATGCATAAGTGGTCAAAAGAGAACATTGGTAAATTGTACTTCATAAAAAGTCATTTGCACTTCACAAGACAACATCAAAAAAGTGAAGACAACCCACAGATGGAAAGAACGTATTTGCACATCATATATCTGATGAGCGATTGTATCCAGCATGTATCTATATTTTAAAACTCTTACAAGTCAATAATAAAAAACTCCAAAGAACCTAACTATAAAAATAGGCAGAAGATTTGGGTAGATATGTGTCCAAAGAAGATAACTGACTAATCAACAAGCACATCAGATGATGCTCAACATCATTAATCATGAAGGAAATGCAAATAAAAAACCCAATGAGACATCACATCACACACACTGGAATGGCTATAATAACAATAATAAAACAGATAATCACAAGTGTTAGGAAGGATATAGAGAAACTGGAACCCTCATATCCTGTTAGTAAAATGGTACAGGCATTTGGAAATACACTGGCAGTGTCTCACAATGTTAAACACAGATTCATTATATGACCCAGTAATTTCACTCCTAGATATCTAACCAAGGTAAATGAAAATACATATCCATATGAAGACTTGTATGGACATGTTCATAGCAGCCTTATTAATAATAGCCCAAAAGTGGAAAGTACCCAAATGTCCATTAGCTGGTAAAGGGATAAACAAAATGTCATATATCCATATAAGGGAGTATGATTGGTCAATTAAAAGGAATGAATACTGAAACATGCTGTTAGGTGAATGAATCTCAAAGATATTATATGTTAAGTGAAAGAAGAAAGTTACAAAAGATGACACATTGCGTGATTCTATTCATATAAAATGTCCAGAATAAGCAAATGTACAGAGACAGCAAATAGTGATTGCTTAGGACTGGGAGTAGGAATAGACAGTGACTACAAGTGGGCATCAAGTTTCTTTTAAGCTCAATGGAAATGTTCTAAAATGAGACTGTAATGATTGCTACACAACTCTGTAAATATACAAAAAAGCACTGAACTAACAAGGAGCTAAAACTACAATGATGATCATGTAAGCAGTGATAATTATTTGATTCCCTTCTTTTTCTGTATGAATCAGAATGCCTTGATAATTTTTTATTCTTTCCTCCTCTATAGGATTTCAAGTTTAGAACTTTACAGAAATAATAACAAAAATTACAGCATTCGATTAATAAATACATCTTTTAATAATTTTCTTTTTGCCTAAAATCAAGAATAATTGTTCATCTTAGTATGTTTATTAATTACCCTTGGTGTTATGTTGGGCATTATAATAGAGAAAAGTCTTTGTTTCAGGTTGGAATTTTGGATCCTACCCTGACTAACTAGGCACACTACTGAATTTACATTAAGATAACAGTACAGATAGATAAGAACATTGATTTCCTTAAGATCAGTAATTTGAAGCTTAAACATGGTATGCAACACATTGAGAGTCTCAAAGAAGTAACAAGTGCCATCTTTGAAAAATATTTTATATACTTGGTGTGGTCTTATCATAAGAAGTATATACATAGATATCTGGACATATTGTACTTTGCTTTATTGTGCTTCACAGATACTGTTTTTCACAGATTGAAAGTGTGTGGCAACCCTACATCGAGCAAGTCTATTGGTGCCATTTTTCCAACAGCGTGTGCTCACTTCATGTATTTGTGTCACATTTTGTTAATTCTTGCAATATTTCAAACTTTTTCACTATTATTATATCTGTTATGGTGACCTGTGATCAGTAATATTTAATGTTACTTTAGTAATTGCTTGGGGATGGCAAGAACTGCACCCAAATAAGAGTGAACTTAATCGGTGTTATGCCTGCTCTGACAGCTGCACCAACATGCTGTTCTCATCTCTCTTCCTCTCCTTGGGCTTTCCAATTCCTTGAGACACAATAATATTGAAATTATTCCAGTCAATAACTTTACAATGTGGGTGGTGGGGAGGTGGGAATAATTAATGGGTATAAAAGTATAATTAGATAGAGTAAGATCTAGAAATGTAGTTAAATAGAATAAGATCTAGTAACACAAAAGTTATCACAGTCAACAATAATTTATAGTATATTGAAAAATAACTGAAAGAGTATAATTGGAATGTTTGTAACACAAAGTAATGATAAATGCTTGAGGGGACACATACCCCATTTACTCTCATGTGATTATTCCATATGATGTGCCTGTATCAAAACATCTCATGTAACCCATAAATGTATACACGTACTATGTAGCCATACAAATAAAAGAAAATTTTTTAATCCCTACAATTGCCTTTAAATGTTCAAGTCAAAGGAAGAATTGTGTGTTTCTCACTTTAAATCAAAAGCTAGAAATAATTAAGCTTTGTGAGGAAGACATGTTGAAAACCTAGATGGGCCAAATGCTAGACCTCATGAACCAAACAGCCAAGTTGTGAATGAAAAATAAATATTCTTAAATATTCTTGGAGGAAATTAAAAATGCTACTCTGGTGAACACAAAAAAATGATGAGAAAGTAAAATGGCTTTATTGCTGATATGGAGAAAGTCCAACCAAAAGATCAAACCAGCCATAATATTCCCTTGAGCCAAAGCCTAATTCAGAGCAAGGTTCTAACTCTCTTCAACTCTATGAAGGCTGAGAGAGGTAAGAAAGATACATAAGAAAAGTTTGAACTTAGCAGAGTTTGGTTTGTGAGATTTAAGGAAAGGAGCCGCCTCCATAAAATAAAAGTGCAAGGTTAAGCCGTAGGTACTGATGTAGAAGCTGCAGCAAGTTATCCAGAAGATCTAGCTAAGATCATTGATATGGTCTGGCTGTGTCCCCACCCAAATATCATCTTGAATTGTAGCTCCCATAATTCCCACATGTCATGAGAGGAACCCAGCGGGAGGTAACTGAATCATGGGGGCAGGTGCCTGTCATGCTGATCTTGTGGTAGTGAATGAGTCTCAGGAGATCTGATGGTTTTATAAAGGGGAGTCCCTCTTCACAAACTGTCTGCCTGCCACCATGTAAAACATTTCTTTGCTCCTCCTTCATCTTCCACCATGATTGTTTGAGGCCTCCCTAGCCATGTGGAACTGTAAGTCCGTTAAACTGCTTTCCTTTGTAAATTAGCCAGTCTCGGGTATGTCTTTATTAGTAGCGTGAGAACAGACTAATACAATCTTTGATGAAGGTGACTACACTAAACAATAGATTTTCAATGTAGATGAAACAGCCTTATATTAAAAGAAGATGCCATCTAGGACTTTCATAGTTAGAGAGGAGAAGTCAATGCTTGGCTTCAAAGCTTCATAGTATAAGATCAGTCTCTTCTGAGGAGCTAATGTCACCAGTGACTTTAAGTTGAAGCCAATTTTCGTTTACTAGTCAAAAAATCCTAGGGCCCTTAAGAAGTATGCTAAATCTACTCTGTGCTCTATAAGGGGAACAGCAAAGCCTGAATGGCAGCACATCTGTTTACAGCATGCTGTACTGAATGTTTTAAGCCCACTATTGAGACCTGTTGCTAAAAAAAAAAAAGAAAGAAAGAAAAAAAAAAAGGTTCCTTTCAAAATATTACTGCTGACTGACAATGTTCCAAAGAACTCTGATGGAGATGTACAAGGAGATTAATGTTATTTTCATGCCTGATAACACAACATCCCCTCTGCAGCCCATGGATTAAAGAATAATTTTTGTTTTCAAGTCTTATTATTTAAGAAATACATTTTATAAGACTATAGCTGCTATAGACAGTGATTCCTCTGATGTATCTGAGCAAAGTAAATTGAAAACCATCTGGACAAAATTCACCATTCTAGATCCCATTAAGAACATTTGTGATTCATGGGAGGAGGTAAAAATATCAACATGAACAGGAGTTTGGAAGAAATTGATTCCAACTTTCATGGATGACTTTGAGGGGTACAAGATTCAGTGGAAGAAGTAACTGTAAATGTGGCAGAAATAGCAAGAGAACTAGAATTAGAATGCAGCCTGAAGATGTGACTGAACTGCTGCAATGTCCTGATAAAACTTTAACAGAGGAAGAGTTGCTTCTTACAGATGAGCAAAGAAAGTGATTTCTTGAAATAGAATCTACTCCTGGTGAAGATGCTGAGGACATTGTTGAAATGACAAAAAAGGATTTAGAATATTACATAAATTTATATGATAAAGCAGTGGTAGGGTTTGAAGCATTGAGTCCAATTTTGAAACAAGTTCTACTGTGGGTAAAATTCTACCAAACAGCATCACATGATACAGAGAAGTCTTTTGTGAAAGGAAGATCAATCAGTGTGGCAAAATTCATTGTTGTTTTATTGTAAGAAACTGTCACAGTCATCTCAACCTTCAGCAACTACCACCCTGATCAGTCAGCATCCAACAACATTAAGGCAAGACTCTCCACCAGCAAAAAGATTATATGACTCGCTGAAGGCTCAGATGATTGTTAGCATTTTTTAGCAATAAAGTATTTATAAATTAAGGTATGTACTTTTTTTCAACATAATACTATCACATACCTAATAGACTATAGCATGGTGTAAACATAACTTTTATATGCACTGGGAAATCAAAAACCTTGTGTGACTCACTTCATTGCAATATTGGCTTTTTTGTGGTGGTCTAAAATGAAACCTGTAATATCTCTGAGGTGTGCCTGTATTTGGTCTTAGTCCTTGCTGCCTGGCACAGAGCTCCTACAACCCTTGCTATTTCCTGATTGATATGGGTGATAGCAGCATCTTTCTTATATTTGGCCTTAGTTCCAGTTTCTGACATAAGAGCTTCTATAATCTCTGGAATCTCTGGAGTGTCTTTTTGTATGCTAATGAGATGACAAGTAGCTGAGGGCCCCTACATGGCTTCAGGATTGAGGCTAGTCACTAGAAAGACCCCCATCTGCAAGGGAAGGGCTAGGGGCTGAAGATGAAGATAATCACCAATGGCCAATGATTCAATCAATTATGCCTACATAATGAGACCTCCAAAAAAACTCTAAATTATGGGGTTTGGATAGCTTGTCCTACCCTATACTTTCTGCTGTGTGTCTCTTCCAGGCTGTTCCTTTATAATAAACTGGAAATAGTAAACTCTTAAATTCTGTGAGCTGTTGTAGCACATTATTGAACTGGAGGATTTAGAGCTGGTCAGTCAGAAGTTCCAGAGGCCTGGGTCTTGCAACTGATGTTTGAAGTGGGGCAGTTTTGTGAGACTGAGCCATTGACTTATGGTATCTGAGGATAATGCCAAGTTATTCTTGAACTGAATTGTAGGACACTCAACTGGCTGTCAGACAATTGATTGGTGAGGGAAACAAAAACAAAACAACCCACACATGTGATGTCAGAAGTGGTGTGGTTAAAACAGTAGTACTTGGCTTTTTTTAAAATTTAGAATCTAAGTACTTAAGAGTAGCTATCTTGGCACCTAGTATTAAATATACTAGGTTCTCAATACATATTTGTTAAATGAATGACTCGTAAATGAAAAAAGAATGCGACAATTATTTCTTGTTCTGACCAACTTCCTGACTGTTTTACTCTAAGGCCCAATAAATATGAATATTACCATAATAGCTAAAAGAATCCTATTGATTCAAATGTTTCCTCTCATTCATCTTTTAGCTTGAGCAACCGATATATATATATATATAAATCATAAATATAAAATAAAATAATAGGTTTGCTATAATTTTAAACAGCTACTTTTAAAGTTTTGAAATTGCAGATTATCATCTGAGAATTAGATGCATACACCAAGGTTATTGCTAGAGGGTAAGAATTACTACACTTTAAGATAAAACACAATGGAGACTTGGAAGGGTAGTAGGTACAAGGCGGATGGATGATAGGAGGTTGCTTGGCAGATATAACGCACATTGCTCCAGTGATGGATGCACTGAAGGCCGTAACTTCACCAAAATGCAATATATCAATGTAGCAAAATTGCACTTGTACCCTACAAATATACAAAACTTTTAAAATTGATAAAATAATAATTAAAATTGTTTTTCACACTCTAATGTTACCTTGGTTTGAGATATAATGTGATCCTTGGATCTCATGGAGGATATTAATAATTCTCTTTCTTAGATAATAAAAAACCTGTAACTATTCATATTTGAAAAATAAACTAGAACTTTAAAACTGTTACCACTCCCTTACCTTCCTTCCAGCTATCATATTACTTAGAATGCTCATCAAAGACAGATTTTAATGTATATTTTAAATTTCTTAAAAAGTTTGTATCAAGAACTCTGAGAAGAAAGTTGTTTTCTGCTGGAAAGTGGTAGAAAAATCAGAAATTAGTTAAACAATGCAATGGTTTTCAGAGAGTTGTTCAATGTTAATATATAAATTATTTTGTCCCTGTTTCTGAAAGCAGGAAAACATCTGAGAATATTAAAGAACTAGTCCAAATGGGTTCATTTTGAACAAACGATGAGAGAAGAGAGTGAATGAAAGTAGTGAGCCAAGCTCTTTGTGTGATTTCTACTCCCACTGAGGACCAGAAAGGAGAATCAAAAAGAAAGAGAACAAGCCCAATGCAAGAAATCATGCACTGGAATTGTTTCCTTCAGATTTAAGTGTTAGTTGACCCTATCTTGTGTGTACTACATGGACTTTGTTGGCCTTCTGTTTTCCTTAATCGAGAAAACCCTAAGTTTTGGGCTCTGTTTATACAACAGATGATCTTTTGGCTATTAATAAAAATGTAAAATGCTTGGTATTTTTAATGTGTTATTTAAATTTACTTCAAAAGTAATGATCCAACTAAAATGAAACAAAATTTCCATGATTATCAGAGTAATTAAATAAATGTAAAACTCTACAAGGAAATATTATGAAGCTATTAAAATTATACTTTTGAATTATTCTGATGGCATTAAAAAATGTTTAGGATGTAATACGTGCTACAAAATTGAAAACACCATAGGAATCCCATTATTCAAACAAGAAGAGAAATGGTTTTGAGCAAAATATTAACATATTAAAAGCAATATTTTATTATTGTGGGAAAAATCACATAGATTATAAGAGCACAAATACTATTTTCTTCTTTATGCTTTTCTAAATATTCTGTTTTCTATAATATCATTAATGCATTCCATAACTATAAAATATAGTACTTGAATAATTTTCTAATAATTAGACTCAAGTAAAGACCAAAGAATGCCTCAAAATGAGCTAGGCTCGGTGGCTCATGCCTATAACTTTGGAAGGCTGAAGCAGGTTGATCACCTGAGGTCAGGAGTTCGAGACTAGTCTGATCAACATGATGAAACCCCATCTCTACTAAAAATACAAAAAATTAGCCAGCATGGTGGCACATGCTTGTAGTCCCAGCTACCTGGGGGGCTGAGACAGGAGAATTGCTTGAACCCAGGAGGTGGAGGTTGCAGTGAGCCGAGATCGCTTCATTGCACTCCAGCAGCCTGGGCAACAAGAGTGAAACTCCATCTAAAACAACAAAAAAAAGAATACCTCAAAATGATAAAAGGAGAAGTAATCAAATTTATCAGACATTGAATAAGTAAAAACGGCTAAAGGTAATAATTTGAAGAAAAAATGCATTCAGAATTACTTTGAAAAGCAGTGCTTAATCATAGTATATATAAGTAGTTCAATACTCCTAGAATATATGAGTTTAGAATAGGAGTTTGGGATTTGCATAAGAAATAAAAGAATTATTTAAATTATTATATGCTTCAAGTATATTTTTACAAAAATAGTATTTGCAAAAGCATCCCATAAAATTTAAAACTGTCAGGTATTAACATTAAAGGTTAACCCTAAAAATGTTTTTGTTTTGTTTCATTTTTATTTAACAATTTCTATTGAGAACCTAGACACCAAAAATTGACGTAGGCAGTGGTAATGAGACTTAGTCATATCAGACAATACGCTGCACCATATTGCAAAGAAGGTACAGTATAGCTGAGGAAGACAGGGGCATAAACACAATAAAGTGTAGCGGGAGAGCTGATAGAAGTCTGTCTATACAGGACCTAGGCACAACACAAAAGGAAATTAATTATACTTGGGGAAGAAGAGGTCGTGGCTATTCACCAAAAAAAGCAGCAGTAGCAAAGGCCTAGAGACAGAAACAGCTTTAGGTCTTCACAGAAATGCAATTAGTTCTTCCTGAAGGACTAATGGTAAGGTAGATCGACCATGGGGTAAGAAATAAACCTGGACAGTTCATGAAAGACAGCCATGCTGAATAACTGAATAGCTTTTACTGCAGGATATATCTTACAGTCTTAAATAAAAGTAGAGATTTGGCCCACATGTTTGAAAGGTCACTGGTGGTAGTATGGAGATCAGGTTCTAATTGGGGGAAGGGAGTGGTTGAACATTTAGAAAAAGATCAATAGAAACTTCTTACATTGGTTTAGGTGAGGAAAGATGAAAGTCCTAACAAGAGTATTAGAACATTTATATTTTATAATCCTCTGATTTGCTTTGCAACAATTTTTACTCACTTTTCACAGAACTTACTGAACTAAACTGATATGTGCAGCTCATATTATGGTAATGAAAAATGTACTAACTTGTGTAATGTGACAAATATTTTCTCTATCATGCATAATTCTAGGGGACTCAATTATCTGTATTATAATAATCTCAACTAATAGAGTGCAACACACATAATCTGAATAATTTATCAGATAATCTGACAATTCATCAGATTCAGTGTCCCAGAATCTGATGAATTGTCAAATTCATCCTCGTCATCGTTTATTTATCTCAGGACTCCTTTTGATTGTTAATATTATTGAGGAAACAAAAAATTCTTTTTTAAAATGAGTTCAATGTATTGCCATTTACCATATTAGAAAGTAGAAAAATCACAAGCACATCAATTAATAAATTTATAAATTGTAATCATAAATCACATGTCAACAAAATAAATTTCAAGTGAAAATAACCATATTTCTAAAAGAAAAAGATCTAATGAGTACTTGGCAAAGTTATGCAGGTCCTCAAAATATTGGAAGATTTCATTATTCATCTGTTAATATTACCACTAATCACATCAGAAACCCTTTAAGTTTTGAGAAACTGTTGAGCTAATGGTGGCAGATACATCTTTTCTTTCTTTCTTTCTTTCTTTTTTTTTTTTTTTTTTTTTGGAGACAGAGTCTTGCTGTCTCCCAGGCTGGAGCGCAGTGGCGCGATCTCTGCTCACTGCAAGCTCCACCTCCTGGGTTCACGCCATTCTCCTGCCTCAGCCTCCCAAGCAGCTGGGACTACAGGTGACTGCTGCCATACCCGGCTAATTTTTTGTATGTTTAGTAGAGACGGGGTTTCACCGTGTTAGCCAGGATGGTCTCAATCTCCTGACGTCGTGATCCGCCCGCCTCGGCCTCCCAAAGTGCTGGGATTACAGGCGTGAGCCACCGCGCCCGGCAGACATCTTTTTCAAAATAATAATTTTATCTTGAAAGGCCAAATTTTGTCACTGACAACAAATATTGTCAAATGTATTTTTTAAATGACAGTCTCCATTTATTTTCAAAAATTTGTCCTTTCAATATCTGTTTGAATAATCACAATTTGTCTGTTAGTCATTATATCAAGTAAAAACAGTATTCTATGGAAGTACAGCTAGTTTAGCTTGCAACTCAAACAACTACACAAGTGCTTTACCTTGAGACAGCCAGCATCGTAGTTGATATACAGCAGATGTTCTGCATGTATACTTTCCATTTCTTCATGTGTACTGAATTTTAAAAATATGTGTACTTAATGGTATCGATTAAATAAAATTAATTTTTAATGTTTCGTCAAAGGCATTCCTTTAGTGCAACTGGCTTTAATTTTATTCGTTTATTTACTTATTTTTACTGGGAATGAATTACAGTGAAGAATCCAATGGCAGTACAGTTTGTTGTCACTTAAGGCTAGGGGTTTCATTGTTCTTCCAAATGTCAACACAGTGAAAAAGGCAAATAATGTTTTTGTATCATTATGAAAATAGTTTGGAACTGATGAATCATTTAAAAAGTCTCAAGGGAATGCAAGAGCATCTGTGGACCACATTTTGAACATAACTGCTAAAATCACATTAAGAATTTTTTGGCCAGGCGCGGAGGTTCACGCCTGTAATCCCAGCACTTTGGGAGGCCAATGCAGGCGGATCACAAGATCAGGAGTTCAAGACCAGCCTGGCCAACATGGTGAAACCCCGTCTCTACCAAAAATACAAAAATTAGCTGGGTGTGGTGTTGTGCGCCTGTAATCCCAGCTACTCAGGAGGCTGAGGCAGGAGAATCGCTTGAACCCAGGAGGCGGAGATTGCAGTGAGCCGAGATGGTACCGTTGCACTCCAGCCTGGGCAGCAGAGTGAGACTCTGTCTCAAAAAAAAAAAAAAAAAAAAAAAAGAATTTTTTGATTTTTTGGATTATATTCTATGTGCATCAAAGACTATGAACATTCTGAGAACATGACTGTGAAAAAAATTTTTTATATGTTACTGAATGAAATCAGCAGAGTATGCAAAAACAGAGTAAAACAAAATGCCTAGGAATGAAAAAAAAAAAGAGAGAGAGAAAGTCAGGAAGAGTAAGATAATGTTTGGTCCCAGAGAAGATATAGTCAAAATTGTACTTTTTGCTATTCCACAGAGATTTCACGGAGAAAAATCACACTCCTATTTTCTTTTTCTTTGCTTACTGATTTCTATTTAACTTCTTTTTTTTTTTTTTTTTTTTTTTTTTTTTCTTTTTTGAGACAGTGTCTCACTCTGTTGCCCAGGCAGGAGTGCAGTGGCTAGATTCTTCTTAAGTATGCTCAAACTTCCTTTTTGGAATGTGTTCCAAAGGCATTCTTGCCTTCATTTGTACAAGTTCATTGACCCTTTAAAGGCCTTAAATATTATTGTGCAACCTCACAGACTCCTCAAATCACCTGAAACCTGAAACGGGAAGGCCCAGGTGGCACTGAAATGATGGTATTCTAGACCTGACACCAGTCTACCTCCTCCTTGGTTTTGTCCCAACACACTGACATACATAGCCCAAAATACTACTGGCCTTTTTAAGTGGCATATCACATTCCAGGGTAATATCAAAACTGCTGCCTGGTAACATTTGTGAAGTCTCAAAGTAACTCTTTCCAGGATTTTCAAATCCACTGAATTTCTTAGATTGAAATATGTACGTGACAGAATTCTCTTAGCTTTGTTTCCTCTATGAATATGTAATTGGAAACTCTGAGATCTGGTTTCTCATCTTTATTGGATTTTTTTCTTTAATCTTAAAATTATGAATATTTGCTTTACAATAATCTAGATAAGGAGTCCCCCACCATTTTGGCACCAGGGACCAGTTTTGTGGAAGCCAATTGTTCCACGGACATTGTGGGGAGTGGGGGCTGGCATTAGAATCTCATAAGGAGCGCACAACCTACATCCCGTGCATGCACAGTTCACAAGAGGGTTGTGCTCCTATGAGAATCTAATGCCTCTGCTGATCTGACAGGAGGCAGAGCTCAGGCTGTAATGCTCCCTGGCCCACTGCTCACCTCCTGCTGTGCGACCCACTTCCTAACAGGCCAGGGACCAGTACTGGTCCATGGCCCAGGGTTTGGGGACCCCTGATCTGATGTTACTAAGTTACATCATTAATAATCTGTTTCTCCTCACACAGATTTCTTTCCACACATCCTCAACACAAATAATTTCACATCTCCAAATGCAGCATTCCCTAATAATTACCCTTCTTACTCCATTCTGCCACCTCTGGCTCATTTTCACTTGCCATTCCGTTTGATAATCTAGTAACTTCATTTTGCCAACTTGATGAATTTGGTTCTAAGTAGTTTAAAAATTTAAGGACATACTATGTCAGTATTTACAGATGCTTCTTATTTATTCTTCAATATTCTCAAATGTTCAATTTGAGGTCAAGTTTTGCTAAAACAACCCATTGCAAACAGTAGATGTTTTATAAATATAAGATAAATTTCTCAAAATTTATGCTGAGTTCTGAAGAGAAAACTTAGGTTACCAAGTAACATGATTTTCAGAACACCACCAATTTGCTATTTCAAGTCTAACTTTATATTAGACTGATTCTCAAAGCTTTTCCATTGTTACAAAATTTTCAAAATACTGTACTTTTATTATACAAGGTTTGTGGCCTAATTTTATTAATATTCCAAAAGATAAAATATTCAAACATTCAATTGTTTCATTGGTAATTTAAATTACATTTACTATTTTGATTTAAGATACAATGAGTATCTTTGCATGAAATAGATTTATTAAATTCTATTTGAAAACTAATGTACACTAACTTTTATTCTAGTTTTTAAGGCAAAATATGTTTATTTTGGACATTTTTTTAAGAAAACATACCAAAACAATACCAAATTGTTTGGTAAGAAACAATGCCAAAGAAACAATACCAACGCATTAGAAAAAATAAATTATTAATAATAATAATTTTGTTGTGTAAAATTCTGAGTTATTTCATCACCTTTATTAATTTATATTTTCCTTTTTGCTTCATGCATTACTTTTGCTTTATGTATTACTTTTGTCATAAGAAAAATAAGATGTAATATTCTATTAAAATTTTTTTTTTGTTTTATGCACTTTATGTTCCTTTTTTATGTACTTTATGTTCCTTTTCCTTTATGTATTACTTTTGTTATAAGAAAAAATAAGATGTAATATTCTATTTTTTAAAACAAAAACTTTATAAAGAAGAAAACAGAAATCCTAATTCTATAAGCCAGAGATAACTGTTATATTATCTGCAGGGCTTTCCCTAGGCAAAATCTGTTTGTTTTTTTCCGTAATTGGGGCCATTTTAGATATATATGTTTGTATGGTACTTTCAATACACCATTATATCCTGGGCAATTTTACATAGAATTAAATATTCCTTGAAACATTATGTTTAAAGGCACTATAATATTTCATCATTTGCATAGACTATGATTTATTTAACCATTCTTTCAACCTTCCAACATTGTGTATATAGGCTATTTTCTTTTTTCTTTTCCTTTTTGAGAGAGAGTCTTGCTCTGTCATCCAGGCGCCAGGTCGGAGTGCAGTGGCATGATCTCGGCTCACTGCAACCTCTGCCTCCTGGGTTCAAGTGATTCTCCTGGCTCAGCCTCCTGAGTAGCTGGGACTACAGGTGCACACCACCATGCCTGGCTAATTTTTTTGTATTTTTAGTAGAGATGGGGTTTCACCATGTTGGCCAGGCTGGTCCCAAACTCCTGACCTCAGGTGATCCGCCCACCTCGGCCTTCCAAAGTGCTGGAATTACAGGTTTGAGTCACTGTATCTGGCCTATGTAAACTGTTGTTAATCTCTTCAATTTTGTTTGGGTTGAATTAGTTTTCCTACATAGGGATAGTCTGGTAGAAATGTCAGTCAAGGAACTGTTAGTTAAGTTGACTCTGAACTAAAAGGATCAGATTCATGACCGGAACTTGACCAACCAGATGTTTACTTCCTGGAATTTTGGTGTTGAACATGAATGTCAGGGAAAAAACAAAAAGAGCCTGACAGCAGTTGACTGATTCATTCTAGATTACAGCACTTTACAGAAACCACCAAAAAGTCCACCAACTGGGCTATCTGCTCTTACAGTTTTCTCTGCTCCTGGCATTTTTCAGTCTAGATTGTAACTACCCCTTAACTCTGTGAACTGTAATATCTTTTGAAGACATTGCTTTTATACTTAAATTAACCTGAGTCAGTTTTAGTTACTTATTGTAATGCTTTAATTTTTTTTTTTTTTTTACCAATTCCCCATAAATTCCTAATTTTATATCCTTTTCTGTCACTTTCCTTATTGAAATAAGTGAGCATCTTAATTCTTATCACAGATCATGAATGTAAATGTGACATTATAGGCCCAGCAGTGGAATCAATGTCACCATCATTATACTTCTGCCCCCACTTTGTTAGTCATCATGCCTGTAATTACAAACCCAATTAATTGCTTTTATTAGAATCTTAACACATACACAGATAACTCATTATCCAGTAGGAGGAGGGTATGAATAATGAAAATCCATCATTTATAAAATAACCACAACAGTTTCATCAACAACAAAAAACATATCAATTTAACCTTCTTTGCTTATGATTTTAGTAGTTATAAGTATTGCCAAAGACAACTGTTAGGGGCTGAATTGTATCCTCCCCAAATCCATATGTTGGAGTCCCAAACTCCTGTACCTCAGAATGTGACTGTGTTAGGAGTTAGAGCCTTTGAAGAGGTGGTTCAGTGAAATGAGGCCTTTAGGGTGAACCACAAACCAATCTGACTGGTGTCCTTAAAAGAAGATGAAATTTAGACACAAAAGAGACACCAGGAATGCACATGCACAGAGGAAGAGCCAGTCATCAGCATGCCAAGGAGATGGGCTTTAGAAGACCCTAAACTTCCCAACACCTTGTTCTTGGACTTTGAGCCTCCAGAATGATGATAAATACTGTTATTTAAGCCACCCAGTCTGTGATACTTTGTCATGGTAGCCTAAGTTGACTAATACAAAAACCAACCCTATTTGAATGGCACACCTCTATCTCAAGTTCAGTAGTTTCCCCAGTGGTATCTGTGAAACAAAAGCACACTAGCAACATACATTACAAAGAACAAGGATAATATTTGTATAACTTTGGGGAAGCATGTGCAATACAGTAAATATGTTTCTTTGAAATAAATAGTAACCTTTCCTTGGAAATGTCTGCTCATTACTGAGCTGTGTATCATTATCTCCTTAGATTTTCAGTGTAGTCACAAATGAATATGTTTCCAATAATAAGAAGAAACATTTTGTCCTGAAGTTAGATAAAAAATGTGTTTAATAGTTAACGGTATATAGACCAGTTTTCTGATTCTTTAAAGTTATATGAATTCTCAAGAATAAAGTATCTCACTGACCTTTTCTTAAAAGATGTATCCCTAGCACCCAGTGTAAGAAATAATTGATGCTAAAATCATAAACGCATGGACAACAATGTTAATAAGACAATTCACTGGGGAACGAATTGTCTTTTCAACAAATGGTACTGGGACAACTAGATATGAAAAAACAAAAGAGTAATGCTGAACCCCTACCTCACATTATACACAAAAAGTTGACTCAGAATGAACCCTAGATCTAAATGTAAGAGCTAAAATTATACAACTAGTTGAAAAATAATAGGAGTAAATTTTTATGACCTCCAGTTAGGCAATGGTTTCTTATACATGAGACTAAAAGCACAAGTGACAAAAGAAAAAAATTCTTCATCAAAATTAAATCAAAGTTTGTAGGTAGAACACCAAAGGAGAAACAGGCAATATGAGAAGCAAAGATTTTTGACCATTTACAGAGAAAAACTAAAACAACAGGCTGATTCTAAGTTAGAAGAGAAGCAAATTCACGTTTTCTAGAAAAGAACTACAGTGTCCATAAGTAACTGAGAATGAGGGGAAGCAAATAGTGAAAAAAATATAAAAAGATAACCACTGGAATGTGAATTTTGAAGGAATAAAAATATAACAACAAAAGTTTTAACATAGATGAAAATGAAAGTTGATGTTTATCAAATTATTTTGAAATCACATTGCTACTCATTCATTTGCAAAAAAAAAAAAAAAAAAAAGAGAGAGAGTTGTTCAAATCCTCTGAGCAGCTCCTGTGTCCTGGCCACTATAGGGGATGTAAACACTGCTTTTCATCCTAGTGTCTCTTTCTTGCCTGCACCTGGTCAGTTTATCATTTCTGGAGGAAGAAAAACTGACTGGGTGACTGTATCATTCTAACCAATGGTCTCATTCAAACAATTTTTTTTCATCAAATAGTAGCTTTTCAACATTTTTCAATTTTTAAAAAAGTTTTTAGACCAGTCAAGAGCAATAGTGAGAATAGGGGAAAGAGTAGAACAAGGAGTTTGATCTGTAACTGACTGTGAACAATCAACTGAGATAACTCACTACCTTTGGACCAGTCCCTTTCAACATTTTTGAGGCAATTTTTTTGCATTCTAGGAACTGCAGCACTTTTTCAGAGAACTTTAAAAACTGTCAAGACTTTTTTTGTGAAAATGACTGATTTACGTTCTTTTAAAACCTAAGAACTTGTTAATATTAAATGTTTTAAATTTATTTGACATAACTCTTTGATTTGTTTTTTATAAAAGGCGGGGGCAATTAGACCCATAAGCCCAGTCTCTGAGATTACACAGATCTGGATGGACACCTCGATGGTGCTATTTCTGTTCGTTTCTTCTACTTTCAGGATCACTCACAAGGTTTCTGCCACTCTTCATACCTGTGAGGCACTTCATCCTTTAGGAACTTTCATTCACTCCATTGTTGGCCTCATTCAGATTTCTGCTTAAAAAAATACTTTCTCCACCTCTTTCATTATTTTCTCTTTGCATACCCCTCTCATCCTCACTATCTCTTTATCTTGCATTATTTTTCTTCAAAGAACTTACATTTACTCACATTTCTTTGCACATTGATTTGCCTACTGTCTAACTCTGTCACCAGACTGAAAGCTGCGTGTGGGTAGGAATTTTGTTTTATTTACCACATTTCCGCACCTAGAACATAGACCCTTCTATCTTCTATTGTACTGGAGAACTTTATTTATTTATTTATTTATTTATTTATTTATTTATTTATTTAACAGATAGCCGGGTGTGATGGCTCACTCCTGTAATCCCAGCACTTTGGGAGGCTGAGGCAGGCAGAACACTTGAGGTCAGGAGATTGAGACTAGCCTGGCCAACATAGTGAAACCTTCTCTGTACAAAATACCAAAATTAACTGGGTGTGGTGGTGCTGACCTGTAGTCCCAGCTACTCTGGAGGCTGAGGCAGGAGAATCACTTCAACCCGGGAGGCAGAAATTGCAGTGAGCCAAGATCGTGCCACTGCACTCCAGCCTGGGCGACAGAGTGAGACTCTGTCTCAAAACAACAACAAAGAAACAAACAAAAAAATGGAGTGGATTTGGGTAATCATTCTAAACCAAACTTTCTGGAATTCTGACATGTCAGAAAGCAGATAAATCATAGCTCGCATGCACGACTGCACCCAACTCGATTCCTGACTCTCCTAGCTAAGCTGTAGCTGTAGCATCACATGGATGATGAACAAATGTCAAGAACACAGATGCCACGGCCATGGTGTGGCGGGACTGCTTGGATTCTGCCACTTACTAACTGCATAACCCAGCAAGTTAATTGAACTTCACTGTGCTTTGGTTTTCTCACCTGTAAAATTAACAATAGTACCTACCTCATAGGATTAAATGAGATCGTATTTGCAAAGTACTGCTTAGGATAGTGGCTGGCACAGAGTAAATGCTATACATTTTTGATAAATAAAACAATTAATAAATGGAAATCTAGGAACGTGAACAAAATTTAAAAGTTGGAAAAGCAAACTTTGAGGCAGCTTGGGGCATTTTGTCGTAACTTCTTTTTCTGATCACAAGTGCAATGAGAATAAATTTCTTCCCACCCTACCCTAAACTAATGCAATCTAAATTGAGCTGGGGAGCAAGCTGCATTCACTAATCAGAATTTCAAAGGGAAGTGATAACCTCACAGAGCACAGCCCCAATGACCCTGAGCGTAACTATATAGGACCTTCAATTGCTGATTCTCTCCCCACCCTTCTCTGGGATCTGTTTCTCCCACTATCCCCGTTCTGAGGTCGCTGGAAGAGAGTAGGCTTTGTGCTCTTTGGCAAGTACAGGGAGAAAGTAGTAGGTTCAGCCTCTCCAATTGCCCAAGGAGAAAGCAATACCTTTCAAGGTCCCCAGGCTAAATTTTGGAGGGATGCTTTTGTGTGTCACTGTCAGACTCACACCAACATAAACCCTTGAGAAATGCCTGGTCGGTGACATCCTAGAGGTAACACCAAGCAAGCCCCAGATTTTCCCTTCTTCGTCAGCAGTTCCCAGATGAAGTGCTCTTGTGTTTACCCTCTCTGAATCTCTGGATTCCCTGATAGTACCCTCTAAACAAGGAACTAGAATGTTTCTTACTGGATTCCTCTGCTGGTGGTGACAGAGTTTACTTTAGGTCTCTAGTGGGCCTGGTTGCCCCTGGTATCTCCAGTTGGTAGAGCAGAATCCTAACTGAGCTCCTCAGTGCCTTCTTGAATACTATATAATTAATTAGGCCTCCAATTGTGCCCCCCTTGCCCCAACCCATAGATGGACAATCCCTCCTGCCTTGTCTTAAAGAGAAATTACCATAATAAATGAGTCTCCAGACAGCACATTTCCCAGCAAGAGGGGACATGTAAATCAAGTCTATTAGTATTGGCAGCAAAATCCAATGTGTTATTTTTACCAGTATGAGCACTCTGGGTATCCTGGCCTCCTATATAGATATTTGAAACAAAACAGACAAACAATGTGAAGCGAGGAGGGAAAAAAAGCCACACAAATTAGTTATATTGAGTTTAATGAAAACTAATTCCATTGCTGGGTTCATGTAATATAACCAGCCACTTGTGCTCTGTTCTAGTGGTTTACAATGTTACCTCACCCTCTCCAAGAAATTGGTTTCCCGTAAATCTCTGTGGCCATTCATTCCTGTCTACACATTATGTTCCTAAAATAGATGCCAGCTAAAAATCTCTTCCAGGAGCTTTGTGAAGGAAGGCCTAAATTGCACAACTCCTCCTAGAAGAGAGATGTGATTTTGTAATTGCTTTATAGCAATTACAAAAGCAACAATCATAAAAGAGTTTTAAAGGAGTTTTTCACTACAGTTATTCTCCTGAAATGCACAGCTGAGGGAAAGAAAAGTGTCAGACGCACTGGGAACGTGCGGAAGCTCCTAGTTGCATCACCCCGGCGTGCTAGGTATTGCAGCAAATAGGAAAGGTTAGCTACCCACTTCTCTGGGCAGGAGAAACTAAAGCAGGAATCACCAACCTCAGCATGGAATTTTCCTATTTCTGTCTGGCCACATCCTCTTGGGATGATTTAAAGTGCTTTTTGGAGAAATATGTTCTGTTACTACACTAGCGCATCAGAAATACCACGTGAACCTGCAAATCCATAGAAAAAGAAGCCACATTTCATAGGTGTGATAGCAACAGCACTTGGCAATTTGCAAGTTTGCTACTGCACTCAGAAATATTTAGTCACATGCACATATTGACAGTGATGTACCCTGCCTTGACTTAATTGTTGCATTGGACAGGTGAAAGGCACCTACCCACCACTCCAGACCGATTTGTTAACAATCGCCAGTGAGTAATCAAGGAGAACAAAAAGAAATGAGAAGTAAATGCAGCAAGTGGGTCGGGTCTTTAAACACATACCTCAAACAGGTAGGAGTCAGGGAATCCATGATAGCAAAGACATTTGGACAAGCCTCACCTCCACCCAGAAATAATTCTTGTGCTGTTCTGAAAAGCAAGACGGTTCACACTAGGAACGGAGCAGTATCTGCAGTATCATTGCTGATTGTGACCTCTGTCTAAGTAAAAGTAAGTCAATGTTTCCTATTTGGCATTGCATGGAAAAAGGGGAGTCTTTACCACTTCCCTCAAGCTCCTTTTTTAGTGTGGCTCAATAGGAGTTGGGGGGAAAAATCATTGCCCCCTCCTTGTCCAACGCATGAGGCATTTCTTCTCAAAAGCTCAGCCTCAGCCTCAGGAAGCTGAATACCCCTGCAATGCTAGGCTTCGGCAGCGGCCCCGCTGCCTTCTTTCTTCCTGTGGAGTTAAAACTGAGATCTAATTTTTGCTCCGTCCTTAAGAACAATATGACCTCTATTCACAGCCAGCTAGTCCACTTCCAAAGCACCAGTGAAGGAGGGGGCTTCAATAGGATCAAAAGAGACCTTGAACAGGATAAAGGCAAGCAAAGGCAAGAACTGGCCAGATGCCAAGCTATTTCAGGCCAAAGAATCCCATCTTCTATCAAAATGCTGAACTGCAAAACAAACCTGATTTCAGTTCATGGAAGGTTGAGAGAGGAGGGGGAAGGGGAGGGGAGGAGAAGAGGAGGAGAGGGAGGAGGGGGACAGTTGGTCTGAATACACATACAAAAATGGACTTCCTGCTCTGCCCAAACTGAATTTCCATGCACTCTTTTTCCAAAGGAAGGATTGGAATTAATAAACTTAAAATCAAGATGAAACCATTAGATGGCTTACCTGATTAAAAGGAAAATTATCCATCTGCAGTGAGGAACAGCATCACCCAAAGACGAGATGATAACAATGTGCCTTCAGTTGCAATTGTTCAGACTCCTTCTTGCAAAAGGTGACAAAGTATTTACAAGGACTGCAGTCTCACTGGGGCAGAACACACAGACACACAAACACACACAAACGCACACATACACACATGCACCAGAGACCTCTGCAGTATCCTCTCGGCTTCATCCTCGCCTCACTCTATGGTACCTAATACAAATCAGCAAATAGCTTGTTTAAAAAAAAAAAAAAAAGTCAAGACGGCACCTTACATTACATCGCCATCTAGTGGCTAAATATTAAACACTTTCTCACAATCCGGATTTATGATTTCTTCCTCAACCTCTTTTCTCTCAGCCTCTTTTTTTCCTTTCTTCTCTGTAGTCTCCCACTATTGCTTCTCCTTGCTTCTCTTTCATTCCCAATTGCTATATATTATGAACCTAATGACTCAAAGAGGAAAAAGTTTGAAAGTAAATATAGCTATTTTCAAGTAGTATGTGAAAAACTTCAGCATTATTTTTGTTTGAAAATGTTACTTTATTCCTAATATGAATCATAGTTATCTATAAAAATGATATATTTTATAAATAAAACTTTGTCTTTTTATTCCACCAGGAGACAATCAGGTGGCCATTTATTACAGATCTATGACTTCAAAGTTTTCTGTTTTAATATTGTGTTTTAGGAGTAGGTTCCATATTATAGTGAACAGCTCAGAGTCACAAAATGTGAGTTTTACTTCAAGTTCAACACTGTTGAACACATGCCTTTTAAAAAAGCCACTAAAGTCTTCTGTGGACATTTACCTTCTTACTATCTTCATCTGTAATTAGAGATTAAACAAGACTTTCAACCCACTCTAAATTTCTATGGTTTCACCATATTTGACTCCAATGTTTTCCCATCTTGTGGACACAACCTAAAGCTTAATTATAATAACCCATTTTAATAAGCAAATATATAGAGAGACAGAGTCCAATTGCCTATTACCCAAAGATAGAATTATGAAAACCATAAATATCAGGTCTTTCTAAGACAATGAAAATCCATGCTAAACTATTTATAACTCTCGGAACTAAGAGTAGAGCTTTTTATGTTATATAATGTATTCTAAAATAGAATCAGCCTTAAACATTCAGTCATACATAAAATCATGATTAATTATGTATAGATTAGTTGTTGGAAGTAAATATTTCATCCTCATTATTTTTCTTTTGCCACCTAACACACTTCTTATTACAATCATTGCATGTGTTTTAGCATTTATCAACATAACCTTCAATATTTAATCTTTCTCTTCCTTATTACAGGATGGTGAGATAGATACTATTAATGTTATTATAATTATAATTATTCCTATTTATATTGAGAACACTGAAGCTTTCTGAGCCTTATTGAGGTTTATTCAAGGCCACATAGCTTGCAAAGCAATAAAACTAAGGCTGTTGGTCCCAAGAGCCCAAAGAGTAATCCATTGTTCTTTGCAACGTATCTAAAAGTTCACCACTTTTTCCTGTTCTAGACTCACAGAAAAGTAATTTTGATTTCTATGTTTCCAAAACATTTACTAGCCCTTAATTATGGACTAATCGGGTCCCCTTGTGGATCCATCTTTTTATCTATAAAAGAAAGAAATTAAGTAAGATAATTTCCTGCTCCAGCTCAAAAACTCTATCCAGTGCTTTCCCAAAAGCCAGTCAGAGTAGCATGAACACATTCATTTGAAGTTACTCAGTGTCTGGGAAATGATGGTGTCCAGTATTTGGTAGAGTCAGGGCAAAGTTGAAAGAAGCTGAGGAGACTGGTGATCAACAACTGGTAAATGATTACCAAGATAGAAGTTAGAGATGAAAAGGGAGTGGGAACTGCATGAACTAACAGGTGATTTTTTTTTTAGAATAATATATTCCATATGAATAGTACTTACAGTTTAGATATGCAGAAATACAAAATAAGAACATCCCTGGCCACATGTTTTAATGAATTCTAATTGCATATTATAGGTGCCAATTTTTCGGAGTGTCTGCTCTTAACAATTCCCCCAATAGTCCTTCTCCCCTAATCCTTAGTGGTAAACCTACCCTCTTGCTACAGAGGACTGGAGCAGGAGAGGGTATCTACGCAGCTGACCTGGTCAAAGAGAGCCACTACATGTGATTCTGGCAGCTGTGGGGACAGCCTTCCCTCACCATGGGGACTCAGGACCAGGTGGGCCAGGATGCTGAGATAAAGCAGCCACACAGATGTGGAGGAAGAAGTGACAAAAGACAGAGCCAGAAAACTCCCTGGGTTCCCAATAGTGTTCCTGTTTCCATCTCCAGTCTACTCAAGATCCAAACACTTTCTTGATGTTGAGTTCCATGATAAACTCAAACTCCATTTTTGCTTAATTGAACTTGGTTTCTGTTAGTCTATGGAGGCCTAACCACTTCATTAGCTTCAAGGAAGCTGCCAGTACTGCATCTATCAAGTATTATTCATATTCTGGGCATCTGACACTTCATTTATTCACTTCTTCATGCACCTGATATATGCCAGGCACTTTTCCAGGTACTGAAGTAACATCAGCAAACAAACCAGATCAAAATCCTCCCTTTGTGGAGTTTACATTGACATGTCAGTCATACGGAAAGACACAATGCGTTCAGCGTGCACGCTACCCTTCTTCTGCCTCCATATCTTTGTTCACAACCTTCACTTCTCTTGGCAGACCTTTCATCCATCTACATGTAGCAAATTCTACCAATATTTTAAATGTCTGGATCAAATATTCTGTCTTCTTCAACGTCTTTTCTATTTTCTCAGCAGATAGAATTCTTTTTTCTTTTGTTAATTATGGAACAATTTTATGTTTTATCTTATGAAACATGGTCACTTGACAAGTTGAAAGCATTGAGCATAAGGAGATAAATGACTATTCTCATACAGTCTCTGAGAAAAGGCCAATATCCCAAGCATGGCCCAAAGAGTACTATTAACTAACAGCTCATCATTCTGTACACAGACATTTCATTCATCAGAGCTGAAGCAATTTTACAGTATTAGTAACTTTAAATAGTCCATGTTTAAGGCTGAGCATAAAGGCAAAATACGAGATTTTTATTAAATTAGTGTAATATGCACTTAAAATTACATATTTATTTTTTAAAGTTAGCAAAAGATATTAAAACAAAACTCTGTGCTACCTTATATCGCTACTGCACTTGTCCCACTTGACCTTGTGCTAAGAGTTTTATGTATGTATTTTATTTGGCTCCCAGAATGTAAACTCCCTGTGGAACCAGCTTTGCATTTTCCTTGTTTTTTTGTAGATTAATTTATTGAGAGATAATTTTGTCTCTTTCTCACTGTTACGTTTCCAACTTCAAAAAACAAAAAAGTAATCTTCCTCTGCCCCCATCGGTAAAGTTAGCCATTCCAGGAAACCCTTCATAATCTTGTTTCAGAAGTTGAAAAAAATTAGCTGTTCACTTGCTAGGTGACAATACTTCAATCTGTGAATGAATGGACTTGTTAAACTGACCTAGGGGGAGTGGCTGTGGCTTTTTTATGAAAGAGTTCCTAACAAGGGAAAGAGAATAAAGGCGTAAGATGTCATTTAGTCTTTGTAAGACTCTGTCTCTGTCCTGAGAATGTGGTTGTTACTTTGTTATTGCTCTGCCGGTTGCACTGCTCAGTGCCAAAACATAAAAGGGAATATTACAGTGGGACATCATCTCTGTCAATAGATCTTGGGTATTAAAAAGAGAGTGAGGTCACTCAGGTGGAAAAAGCTGTGCCAGGTAATTTTGTCTGTTAGTTTTAAGACATATAGGAGAGTCTCTTGATTCCATTAGATCTTGAAAGAGTTCAAAGAGAGAACTGCCTCATTATCAGAAGACTGAGGAATTAGTGTAATTAGTATCTGAATATTCTTTAATATTTTCTTGCATAGAAAATAAAGGCAATTTGTTATCAAAAACATTCTTTCAAATGTCTATCTCCTGGAGTTGTGGAGTTCTGAAATTTTAACCAGCTACCTTATAAAGAGAATTTATTAATTAACTTTATGCCTGCCAAGGAGAAGGAAGCCATTCTTGATTTTTAGCCCAAAATTTCCCAAAGTAATGGCCAAATCATTATGCTTTGGGTTTCGGGTTCTCTTGCTTAGAGTTATCAATGACATTTGAGTTTTAAGGCAGAAATGTTTCTAAATTCCCCTGTCATTTGTTTGGGAATCTATAGTCACTGGGCAACATGAAGCTGGGTCTCCCCTCTCTTCCCACCACAGGAAAGGAATTGGAGGCTGGAGGCGAACTTGGGTACCTTGGGGTGGTATCCCAAAGGAGGTGGTGGTGACAATAGACAAGTCTAGATGTTAGCAGGTCTTCTGATGAAGTCGGGGAGTGATCCCAACACAGATAGCAAATGCTAGAGTTAGGATATCAACTCAGCCCTTATGATTTTAAATCTACAGGACTACTGTATCACTACAAATCCTGGCTTTGCCCCCTTTTGATTGGAGTAATCAGGTAAAGCACACTACTAATGTGATCCTTGGTAAATGTAATTTACTACTTAAGTACTTTGCTTTTGTAGATGTCAATTTCCTAGTTTTCTTTTTTTCTTTTGGTAAATGCAGCATTCTGCAAAAATTTACTACCAATTCCTTGCTCTCACAAAGCATTTACCAACACTGTGCCACTATTTTAGAAATAGAAACCAAATCCTAGCAGAAAATGATAAACTCATATATTTCCTCTTGAGATTAACCTGCCCTTTTGAAAGGGAGCCAGAAATGAATGTGAAATTTATTTGCTATTAGACAAATAAATGCAGAAACTACAATTAAGAACTCTCTTTTAGGAATAGAGGCAACTAGTTGTTCTGCAAGTTTAAAGTTACAATTTTTTGATGGCAAAAATTGACCAACTGATTTCAAAATACATATAGGTACTAAAGTGGACTTTTGAAACTGTGGTAAAGTCCATACATTCCATAAATTAATAAAACAAATAATCAGCCATTTTTTTCAAATATGATATAAAAATATCTGAGGGCTCCTCCCCTCCGCTGCAGCTGGAATTCACTGAATCAAAGCTGTTATAGACTTGCATTTTTTGATGCACAGATAACCACTTTTTAAATCACTTGTAATATAATGAACATAAATAACTGAATTTTTTCTTACAGATTTGATTCTGAAGTATTTTTGAAGTATAGTTAGAATCAATGTGTTTGGGGGCACACATTAAACTATTTAAAATTTTATTAAAAGTTTTTTAAAAATCCTTATTCTCTCTCTCTTTCTGGTAGTGGAGAAGAAAAAATAGTATAGGCTTTTCTTAACTCACCACAATGCAGTAATTAAAAGTGGGAGAGAAAGGAGGGAAGTTGGGGGATTATGATGGAGATAATCAGATTCCCCAGTTGCCCTCTGCCTTCCCTGCTATCGAGACAGGGCATATTCTGGCACAGAAGCCAGAATTATGTCTGCAGGTGATTATTTCAAGGAAGCAGTTACTCCTTGTTGGAAGATTCACTGCAATTTCCTTTCAATTACATAGGCAGCCACTGGTGTTGGAGAAGGAAATAACAATATTCCCAAACCAAATAAGTAGGTTTTATGAACAAGACAGAATAATACATGAACCTGATTTCTCGAAGAGAAATTAAGTATATGAATGTCAATCATCTGACAAGATTAGCGTTACAATATAGGTTCAGAGTGAGTATTAAATCACAAAGTTACTTTTTATCACTTTATATAATAGCATTATTCCTTTGATTATATCACCAACCGAGCAGCACTTCGAAAATTACTGTAGTGCTCTGTATATATTTTTAATTTTAAATCCTTTATTATTTTGGGGCCTGGTTTATATTTGATCTTTTCTTCTTCAGCTAAGGCGTAAGAAGACATTATCAATATTTAGTGAAGATGACACTAAAATGCTGTTTTTCAAAACAACAAACTCTTAGCCTTTTCCTAAACAAGCAGGGAGCCATTATGCCTTCACTGTTTTACTTCCTTTGTTTCCTCTGTTTGCAGGACCCTCTATTCTTTGACCGCATCTTCCTCCACCCTCTATCTGTGCACCTCCCCACTGTCTGACCCCACTCAATAATCTCTTTGAGAGTAAGAACTATGACTTCTTTTTTTGTCATTGTTCCCAAAACATATTCCAAGTTTGTGGTAGAATTAAGGTAGTTTCTGAAGAGAACCTGATAACGTCTGCTGAGTATTGATGAATAAACATTCCAGAATAGAATTCCAACAAAACCCTCAAGTAGGATAAAATAACTTTGTGAATCTCATAAAAAAGAATGTCAATTTACATAAATCATTACCATTGCTTTATGGATAAAGTTTTACTAATCATTGAGAAATTATGGAACTGGAAAGTTCTCAGAGATAAACCAGGCAAGGGTTCTTATTTTGGATATGAGGAAACTGATGCCAAGAGAGGTGCAGTGACTTGTCCAAGGTCACATAGATAGTTTTATACCACAAAGGTCCATTCAAGTGTTTCCACAGTTGAACTCTAAAGAAAATTAATATTGAGTAAGGTACATCAGCACATAAGAAGCAAAATGGAAATGAGTGAAGTATTTCTAGATATGCCACAATTGATTTTCACTCATGTTTTGACAGAGAGATGGATGTGATGAAGGGTGTGAGTGCAGTTACTGTTTAAGAAGGTGATGGACTAACCAACATTGGTTTTAGTGAAGAATAAAGGAAGTGACTGTCCTTCAATCTAGCTCCACATGCTGTTCTTAAATATTAACCACAAAGTGCTCAAGCCCAAGGGCACGAGCTCTGGGTACACAGAGTGTAGCATTGACAGCTTTCAGGAATGCAGGCCCAAAGAGAGCCCCAGAAAACATCCAGGAAGCAAACTATCTGGAAGTTCTATACTTTCCTTGAAATGCCAAGATGAAATCTAAAAATATGTGTTCTGCTTTTTTGGTCTAATAAACCATATTTATATGATAGTTATCTGTCATATGGGGAGACAAAATTCAACATTTCACATGCGTGAGTTTCATACCCCTCCTTTAAATGTATCAAGATTTCATAAAGCTTTGGTTCTTCAGAAAAGATCAAGGTACATCACAATATTTAAAGCATTATCTCTGTATCTATTGCCACAGGAGGATAAAGAGAAAATAAACATAAATGTAAATAATGAAAATGCCTGAGCAGTCATAAAGTATGAAGTTACTGTGTGAATTCTATTCTGTGTTTATGTGTTTTTTTCCTTTACTCTTAGTTAAACATAATGCTTGGATTCTTTCCTGATTTATTTCATTCAGCAATCCCCCCCAACCCCCGACATCCCTTGCAAAGATGAATCAACAAAAGCTATTACCAACAACAATATGATTGATTACTTATTGGAACTCGAATACCAATTTTCCATTTAAATATATCTTTATATCAACCACCTCACTTGCCTATTGAAGAGTTTCAATTAGATTTTTTTTATAAAGAAGACTTTCTTTACTCTAAAGGATATAGCTGATATTTATGAAGACAACGCTTTATTTACAGAATAAAACTGAACTTTGCCATAACTTAGCATAAGCAAATATGTAGTTCCTGTTTCCCTAAAGGATTCCTGTCAACATCTTTTTCCTTTCATGTTCAAAGGCAGAAAGCCATTGGCTTTACCAGGAACACAGCAAAGCCATCCGTAAAGTATGCAAGTGTCGCTGGAATTAGGTGCTACCATATTTCTTGGGAAAATTAACACTTTTGACACATCTGTATGCAGTTCCAATCTTCAGATATCAATTTACAAACTCACATAAATTACATTTGGTTACATCTTTTGTTTTTGTCTCTTTCCTTGAGAAAAGCAAGAATTCTACTCTAGGCCAAATAATGGACAGAGATCATTAGGGCCCACTCCAGGGATTGAGGCCCATTAGAAGAGATTGGCAAGTAAGTAGGGAAAAGGTACGTCGAGGGTCAGAAAATAATCACATTTAGCCTAGTTCTCCTGGAGATTCCTTGGAAATTTTGGGGCCCATGAGCTCAGGTGCTGCTTCTGGGATTGCCCCTATTCATATCAAATAGCAGAGAACTGAGACGCTTACCCACACCTGAAATTTGGATGCAAGTATGGGATAGAGGTGCTAGGCAGCTGCACTTTCATGCCTCAGTGCAGTCTCTCATACCTGTTCATCTGCAGTGGTGTGAAAGGCAAACAGATTCCTCTGCTCGTTATGGGTTGTTGAAATGACAGAACCACTTGGTCTCAATATTTTCTATGACACTTGATACATAAGGAAGCTCAGAGACTAAAGTCTTTGTTTCTATATTCCACTAGGTCTTCTTGAAAGTCTCTTTTACATTCTGGTTGCTGTCATGACATCAAAGTCACCTGTATCCCTCATCTTTGTGGGGAAGAGCAGGCTAAATAAAGTAGGTAAGGACACCTTCTGAGTCTGCACCCCTTTAATTGACACATAGAGGATGTGGCCCTTGACGTTTCTGCTTCCCTCATTCTTTCTGCAACTAAGCAAATATAGAATGTGGATTTTCCCATGCACTTAGCAAGGATGAAACTCAGTGATCATTTGCTCTACTTCACATGGTAGTTGTTTCTAAGATTACATATCATACATATGCATATATATATATATATATATATATATATGTTATGTTGTGCTACACACACACAACTGTTAATGAGTGTTCTATCTCCCCTTTTCTTGTCTCTCTGCTCTCTAGGACAGCAGTAGCTTTATATGTATCTCCATCTGCCCTAGGTCTCCTCTCGCATCACAAACAGAGTTACCCTTCTATGAACCATCTATTGCTTTAAAATTATACCTCAGATACAGTCAGGTTCCTAGCAGAAAGTAGATGGTACATTCAAAATGGTTAAAATAAAAACAATTATGGAGAAACTATTGACCAAGTGGGTTAAGATGGTTGATGAGTGCCCAAGAACTAGCAATAGAGAGAGCCAATGCCATTCCAGGCAAGAGTGAAAGAGTGGCACCAGATTCCAATGAGAGTTAGAGCTTTAGAAGACTTGACCAAGAAGCTTAACTAAAGAGGAATGTAGCTGTTTTTTTAAGCTAGGAAGGGAGGTGTGGTGGGGGAGACTCTCCAAATTTCTGCTAATGTCTGTCTTGGGCTGCATTCAAAGCCATCTGGGAATGTTTTTTCCAGGTTAGCAGATGTGAAGAGTTGGTGGGAACTGGGGAAAATAACGATGTGTCTCATCTTATCTCTAAAAGCATATCTTTTTCTTTGCTTAAAAAGCAAAACACATGTGTTTAAAATATTTTACAGAGATAAACAAAACTCTTTATGATAAAAGATCCTATTTAGTACCCTAACCCTTAGTACAGTGCCTAGTATACGGTAGTGTATGATAGGGTTTGGCTGTGTCCCCACTCAGATCTCATCTTGAATTGTAACTCCCGCAATTCCCATGTGTCATAGGAGGAACCTGGTGGGAGGTAATTGAATCATGGTGGCGAGTCTTTCCTGTGCTGTTCTCATGATAGTGAGTAAGTCTCACCAGATATGATGGCTTTAAAAATGGGATTTTGCTGACATAGCTGTCTTTTTGCCTGCTGCCATCCACGTGAGATGTGACTTGCTCCTCGTTGCCTTCTACCATGATTGTGAGGCCTCCCCAGCCATTTGGAACTGTAAATTCAATAAACCTCTTTCTTTTGTAAATTGTCATGTCTCGCGTATGTCATTATCAGCAGCTTGAATTAGTACTGGGAGTGGGGCACTGCTAAAACATTCCCAGAGCCCAACAAATGCTGGAACCCTGGAAGAAGGGCTACTAGCGGGAGCACTGGACTCCAAGGAATGCAGACCAGGGAAGAGAGTGTTGGGAGTAATAAAATGTGGGTTAGAAGTGGAATAACGGACAAGTAGAGGGAAAGACTTTCAAAGTCCACTTTCCATGGATTGAGTAACTTGGGGGCCTTTATCCACTGGCTCTGAATGCAGCCCAAGACAGGCAGTGTACTGGGAGTGGGGCACTGCTACAAAGATTCCTGAAAATGTGGAAGCCACTTTGGAACTGGGTAACAGGCAGAGGTTGGAACAGTTTGCAGGGCTCAGAAGAAGATAGGAAAATGTGGGAAAGTTTGGAACTCCCTAGACACTTGTTGAATGGCTTTGACCAAAATGCTGATAATGATATGGACAATGAAATCCAGGCTGAGATGGTCTCAGATCGAAATAAGTAACTTGTTGGGAACTGGAGCAAAGGTGACTCTTGTTATATTTTAGCAAAAAGACTGGTGGCATTTTGTCCCTGCCCTAGACATTTGTGGAACTTTGAACTTGAGAGAGATGATTTAGGGTATCTGGTGAAAGAAATTTCTAAGCAGCAAAGCATTCAAGGGGTGACTTGGGTGCTATTAAAAGCATTCAATCTTAAAACAGAAACAGAGTATAAAAGTTTGGAAACTTTGCAGCCTGACAATGCAATAGAAAATAAAACCCCATTTTCTGAGGAGAAATTCAAGCTAGCTGTAGGCATTTGCATAAGGAATGAAGATCTGAATATTAATCCCCAAGAGAATGAGGAAAATGTCTCCAGGGCATTCAGAAGTCTTCATAGCAACCCCACCCATCACACGCCTGGAGGCCTAGGATGAAAATGTGGTTTCATGGGCCAGGGCCAGGGTTCCCATGCTGTGTGCAGCCTAGGGACTTTGTGCCCTATGCCTCAGCCACTCCAGCTGTGGCTGAAACGGGCCGACATAGAGCTTGGGTCATGGTTTCAGAGGGTGCAAGCCTCAAGCCTTGGCAGCTTCCACGTGGTGTTGAGACGGCAAGTGCACAGAATCAAAAATTGGGGTTTGAGAACCTCTGACTAGATTTCAGAAGATGTTGGAAATGCCTAGATGCCCAGGCAAAAGTTTGCTGCCGGCATGGGGCCCTCATGGAGAACCTCTGCTAGGGCAGTATGGAAGGGAAATGTGGGGTCAGAGCCCCTACACAGAGTACCTACTAGTGCACCACTTGGTGGAGCTGTGAGAAGAGGGCCACCATCCTCCAGAACCCAGAATGGTAGATCCACTGACAACTTGCACTGTGTTCCTAGAAAAGCCACACTCAATGCCAGCCCTTGAAAGCAGCCAGGGGGGAGTCTGTACCCTGCAAGGCAACAGGTGTGGAGCTTCCCAAGACCATGGGAACCCATCTCTCGGATCAACGTGACCTGGATATGAGACATGGAGTCAAAGATCATTTTGGAGCTTAAAGATTTGACTGCCCCGATGGATTTCAGACTTGCATAGGGCCTGTAGCTCCTCTGTTTTGACCAATTTCTCCCATTTTGAATGGTTGTATTTGCCCAATGCCTGTACTCCCATTGTATCTAGGAAGTAACTAACTTGCTATTGATTTTATAGCCTCATAGGCAGAAGGGACTTGCCTTGAGACTTTGGACTGTGGACTTTTCAGTTAATGCTGAAATGAGTTAAGACTTTGGAGGACTGTTGGGAAGGCAAGATTGGTTTTGAAATGTAAGGACGGCTGGGTGCGGTCGCTCACGCCTATAATCCCAGCACTTTGGGAGGCCGAGGTGGGCAGATCACAAAGTCAGGAGATCGAGACCATGGTGAAACCCCCTCTCTACTAAAAATACAAAAAATTAGCTGGGCGCTGTGGCAGGCGCCTGTAGTCCCAGCTACTCAGGAGGCTGAGGCAGGAGAATGGCGTGAACCCGGGAGGTGGAGCTTGCAGTGAGCCAAGATCGGGCCACCACACTCCAGCCTGGGGGACAGAGCGAGACTCCGTCTCAAAAAAAAAAAAAAAAAAAAAAAAAAAGAAATGTAAGAACATGAGATTTGGGAGGGGCCAGGGATGGAATGATATGATTTGGCTGTGTCCCCACCCATATCTCATCTTGAATTGTAAGTCCCACCATTCCCATGTGTCATGGGAGGAACCCAGTGGGAGGTATTTGAATAATGGGGGTGCGTTTTTCCTGTGCTGTTCTCATGATAGTGAATTAGTCTCACAAGATCTGATGGCTTTAACAATGGGAGTTTGCCTGCAAAAACTCTCTTTTTGCCTGCTGCCATCCATATGAGATGTGACTTGCTCCTCCTTGCCTCCAGCATGATTGTGAGACCTCCCCAGCCATGTGGAACTATGAGTCCAAGAAACTTGCTTTTCTTTTGTGAATTGCCCAGTGTATTAGTTCATTTTCATGCTGCTAATAAAGACATACCTGAGACTGGGTAATCATGGCAGAAGGTGAAAGGCACATCTTACGTGGCAGCAGGCAAGAGAGAATGAGAACCAAGTGAAAGGGGAAACCCCTTATAAAACCGTCTCATAAGACTTATACACCACCACAAGAATGGTATGGGGAAAACTGCTCCCATGATTCAGTTATCTCTCACCAGGTCCCTCCCACAACACATGGGAATTGTGGGAGCTACAATTCAAGAAGAGATTTGAGTGGGGCACAGCCAAATCAGCAGGTAGATATTCAGGAATAAATATATTGATATTCAAGGAGTACTATTTTTAGATCAATTCTAAGAATAATTTTAGAAAAATAATAATTGTTGTTAATTTTATTGAGGACTTAGTATATTTTGGGACCTTCAAACCTCACACCAGTCTCATAAGATAGTTACTATTACTGTGTTATCTTCATGAATTTATAAATGAGGCAACTGAGGCTCAGAGTAGTTGAGCATCTTGGCCAAGATCACACAGTAACAAGGTGACTAAGTGTGATTCTGAAACCAGCAGTCTATCTCCAAAGTACCTAATCTTACCATAAGGCCATACTAAAACTCTCCACAATATCACATTATTAAAATTACAGTGGAAAGGCTTTGCAATTCAAGTTCACAGGCAAACAAACAGAAGACAATAGTCTTTCTTTACTGGTCAGTATTACATCGCATTAAGCTCATGTAAAGACATAATGGGGGAAGGACATTTCTACATGTAAATGACCCAAGATAGTTTTAGGTGTATGATAAGTCTATAGCCTGCATTCTTGTCAAACATGTCAGGGGGCAGCATGTGGCAGGGTGGGAGGGAGGCAAATGGAGATCTTCCTTCTTACTTGCCTCAGATTCTTCAATCTTCCATAGCAAGTGAAAGAATATAACTACGTTTGGAAGTACGCTCACCAAGTTAACAAATACGCTAAACACAGGAGTAGTGAGGGGAGAAGCATGCCTCAGTCTGGCAAAGCTTCAGACTCCAGAAGTCTAAATTTGTTAGAAATGAAAAAGCTAACAAAGCAGAACTGCTGATCGTGAACATTTGACAGTAAGATTCCTTTGGTGGAAGCTTCATGTTGCAAATATTATATTTAATTAGGTGGTTTTTTTTGTTTGTTTGTTTGTTTTTTTCTCAGTTCATTTTCTAAAAACAAGGGCTTTTTGGCTCTGCTTGATGTTTGTGAAGACACGGACCACACAAAACCGTGATACTTTCTGAATTTTAAAGCCTTGCTTCTCAAAGTGTGGCCACAGACTGGCAGCATCCCCACTTCTTGGGAGCTTGTTGAAAATGTGGTCTCTTTGGCTCCACCCAGACCTTCTAAATAAGAATGTGTATTTTAACAAGATTTCCCCAGGTGATTCCATGCATATTGGTATTTGAGAAGCCCTGACTGTCACATCTGGCCTTAGCTCTTAAAGCCTACTCACTTCCTTCTGCATCTTGAACATGTAAATCAGCCACTCTGCCCTGCTCACCAGTCCCTGGGTGTTCCCATTCCCCTTTGCAGCCCTGCTTGTACATACTATTTAGATACACCAAGCAAACACCCAATCTACTCTTCTAAGTCACATTTCTAATGTCAATTGACTTGAGTGGCTCTTTAAATAAAAATAAACTTTCCAGTTTCTCTTCCCTTAGGCACAGTCTGCAGTGGCAATCGCTGTTATTTTTTGTTTTTAATCTTCTCTAAAATTCTTGTGTATATCCAAGCATCCAAAATATACATGTTTTACATTTTTCTTTTTTTGAAATAACTTTGTACCAGACACCAGGCATGGTGATTCACGCTTGTAATCCCAACCATTTGGGAGGCTGAGGTGGGAGGATTGCTTGGGGCCAGTAGTTCAAGACCAGCCTGGGCAACATACTGAGAACCCATCTCTACAAATATTTTTTAAAAAAGAAAGAAAAACATCACACAATATATATATGACTGTAAACCTAGTTTAATTACATAATTTATCTCTAATTAGTTCACTTATTATTGCTTAAAATATTTTGTTCTGTATATAGATGGATATACCAAAGTTTATTTAATCAGTTCTCAGATGATAAACACTTATGTTATTTTCTTTCTTTCTTTCTTTTTTTTTTTTTTTTTTTTTGCTATTTCAAACAATGCTGATGTATACATTTCTTTACAATTGCATTTCCCACTTTTGCAAGTTTTCCTTTAAGATCTAGTCTCAGGAAATTGTTCTGTCAGGTGGAAGGGTATGTGCCTTTTAACCTAGTAGATATCAATAGATTTCTCTCCAAAGGTGTGGCACCATTTTATATTCCAGAACAGCATAAGGCACCTGTTTCCATCACTAGAAATTATCAAACTTTTTTCTTTGTTGACTGGGAGGTAGAATCTAGGCTGTCTTAAATTTATTCAGGAATTTCTCTGAGGCATTTATGAGTAGACACACAAAGAGGGTGGAGGAGAAAGAGGAAGTGCATTCTAAGAAGAGGAGATATCATGTAGGACATATGTAAAGTTGGGTCTGTGGAAGTGGCTAGAGTCTGGAGAGGTAGGCAGACAGCCAGATCAGAAGGGCCTGGCATACCTGCTAAAGGGGGAAAACTGGAACCACATTCTGAAGGAATCCATGAGAATATGGTATTGAGAAGATAAAACCAAATAGTTTGTTTTTTATTCCCACAAGTTTGGAGGAGCCATCTATTTCTTGTGAGGGCATTGACTGATAATAATTGTGTCTTTATAATTGGCTTATTTTCTCCTAAGACTCAATTTAGACAAAGTAAGTGCGGGTGTAGGAAGGTTGGCTACTTGTTAGGAAGCAACATTTGGTAAATCTGGAGGCCAAACCCAAAACTTTTTTATTTTTATGTTCCTGGTTGTGCTTACTAATATAAAGTTAATTGTAATGCTTTTACTAGAAGCTGTACATTTGAAATCAAAACCCTCTATCACTGCTACTTTCTCTTCTCCCAGTATGAGATAACAATAATATTCTTTAGGAAATTTCATATGGAAGGTTGGTACCTGTTGTACTTGCCTTACAGCTCTGAATAAAATAATTCCAACAGAACATTGAATCCAATTTCACTGTCTCACTTGCTGATATGGTTTGGCTGTGTCCCCACCCAAATCTCACCTTGAATTATAATAATCACCATGTGTCAAGGGTGAGGCCAGGTGGAGATACTTGAATCATGGGGGCAGTTTTCCCCACACTGTTCTAGTGATAGTAAATAAGCCTCACGAGATCTGTTGGTTTTATAAATGGGAGTTCTCCTGCACAAGTTCTCTTGCCTGCAGCCATGTAAGGCGTGTCTTTGCTTTTCCTTTGCCTTCTGCCATGATTATGAGGCCTCCCCAATCATGTGGAACTGTTAGTCCATGAAACCTCTTTCCTTTATAAATTACCCAATCTTGGGTATGTCTTTATTACCAGCATGAAAACAGACTAATACACTCGTTGAATATAAAACAGAAATAAAAAGAGAATGCCACTTTATCAGAGAGCTATAATTTCATTTGAAACAAAACAAGAAAGACTAATTTTTTCAGAACTCAGCATTTTTATTAAACAAATTCCAGATCCTGAGACATGTGTGACTGATGATGTATTTCGGGGAAAATGAGGAAAACAAAAACACTGAGACCTTTACTTATCCTCAATAATCAATGCATCTCCAAAATGACTCTATTAAATCTAATCATCTTGTATTTGGTTGATGTTTGGATGATGATATTGCCAAGCTAAACTCCTTTACATAGAATATTATAATTAGAAAAAAGTCTGAGGAATCATCTAATTCAGGCTCTCAGTTGACAAAGAATTTATTTTACTTTTGTAAAAATTTGTTTGGCTTTATATGGAGGTTTCTCAAAAAACTTTGAATAATTATTTTCTGAAATAATATTCTAAATTGGAATAAAAGATCATTCACCTTCACCTTGGGTATTCACTTTAAGATTAAAGAGGGAAGTGACTTTGTGATCCAAGTTTGTGACATTGTATTTTAAAGGAGGAATTGGTATTTGATGTTGGGAACAATTTTTCAGGTTCAAAGTCTGAAAGCATCTCTGTATCAAACCCAAAGAGATTTTCTCAAGTGAAATAAAGTGAAACAAAGAAAGTAGCATTAGCAGTTGCGAGTTGCAGAGAGTTCTTTTTAAAATTTGTTCTTCGGTTCTTCTAGGCCTCATTTGCAAGTCACTACTTAATTAACTAGGGTGGATAATGTTAGGTAAAGTCCAAAATGTAAAGGAACTACACAGCAATACCAATATTTCGGTATTTCTTCAATAAAAGTTACTGACACTCTCTATATGTCAAGCACTAGAGGGTACCAGTGAAAAGAGATAGTGTGTTGTTATGTTCTGCATTTTTGTTGATGAAAACAGAGAAGTTGGCTGGGTCATCAATGTAGTACCTCTGGTAAAGCTCAAGTATAGGTAAATTTAATTCAATCTTGTGTTTGAATTATTCCCTCTTAAGAGGGAAACAATCCTATTCCCATGGAGTTTTTTGAGGGTACTAAGTGATAGAACGCATGTGACTATGACTAGTATAATAGTGTGTTAAAATCATTCTGTAATACATATACAGGAAAATTAATTAAGCATATCATACGAATAAATGTATAAGCCAGGTAAATGCATTAATCCTAGGAATAAAGCAAAGCATTGCTAATATCTCTGAAGGTCTTAGAGCATGAAGACTCTTGAGACAGGTCTTTATAAAAAATCACTTAGAAATTATACTTATCAATGTATTCAAACTACATGAACTATTGAGTTTTGCTTTGTAGGATAGTGGAACAAGAAGTGAATTTGGCATTTGGAGACCTTAAGCCTTTATTTTCTTACTGCAAAATGACAGAGATAATGGGGCCTATCTTTTAGAGTTGCTACGAGTCTCAGAAAGGATCATGGTTTTTGTTTTTTTGAGAACAGAGTCTCGCTCTGTTGCCCAGGCTTGAGTGCAATGGCGCGATCTCGGCTCACTGCAACCCCCACCTCCCGGGTTCACACGATTCTCCTGTCTCAGCCTCCTGAATAGCTGGGACTTCGAGCGCACACCACCATGCCTAGCTAATTTTTGTATTTTTTAGTAGAGATGGGGTTTCACCATGTTGGTCAGGCTGGTCTCAAACTCCTGACCTCATGATCCGCCAGCCTCGGCCTCCCAAAGTGCTGGGATTACAGTCGTGAGCCACCGTGCCGGCCTAAGTAATTTTTTTTTTTTTTTTGAGATGGAGTCTGTCTCGCTCTGTGGCTCAGGCTGGAGTGCAGTGGCGCGATCTCAGCTCACTGCAAGCTCCGCCTCTGGGGTTCACGCCATTCTCCTGCCTCAGCCTCCCAAGTAGCTGGGACCACAGGTGCCCGCCACCATGCCAGGCTAATTTTTTTTGTATTTTTAGTAGAGATGGGATTTTACCATGTTAGCCAGGATGGTCTCGATCTCCTGACTTCGTGATCTGCCCGCCTCAGCCTCCCAAAGTGCTAGGATTACAGGCATGAGCCATCACGCCCGGCCAGGATCATGTTTTTTAAATTACTTGAAAATACAGATATAGTAATTCAAGTATGAGGTATTATTTTAGCAGAAATATAGCTACCTATATCTTATATTAGGTTCCTTAATCCACATATATCTCAGAATAACACCTAATTTGAATTGTAGAATAGTATATTGAAAAGAATCTTTAACTGTTGGGAAAAAAATCGTGTGTGTGTGTGTGTGTGTGTGTGTGTGTGTGTGTGTAGGCGTGCATGCATGTGTGTGAGGCTTGTCTACTTCTATCGCACATATCAGGTCCAGAAAATGTCATACTAAATTGCCAAGTGGTTTAGGTAAAAATTCATGGAAAGGTATAATTTAAAATTCTGAGACTCTAGCTTGTAACATTTGTAATTTTAAGGCTAAAGACATGAAAATGAACTTAAATTCAATATTCCTTCCAACAGCCTATGGTTTTATAACTTTTTGATTATACGATACGATCCCAACTGCCTTCTATGTATGGTGAATGGTTCTAAATTGAAGGCCCTTTATCTTCTAAACTCTTTGATGAGTTTGGACATCTACATCTGGATATAAGAGCTATAGAGAGATGGACTGCTTTCCATACTAAGAAGAGAAAAATTTGGAGTGTTCAGATCTCTCAGAGTGGGGATGAGGAGCAGAGATGGGATGGGGAAGGGAGAAAAGGCAGTAGAAGACCACATCTTTACTAGCATTTATTAAATTGAAAAGGTGATTGGTGTAGGTAAGTCTCTGTTAAAAACTAGTGACAGACAGACACTGGGTCACTTGAGAGTATACATGAAACCAGGATGCCAGGACACAGAGGATGATGTAAGACTTTAAGTCCCTGATAATTTGCAGAAGGTTTTGGACTTCCACTGACTGTGGTATTGGTAGATATCTGACCAAGATATCTACCAATAGATATCTACCAATAGATCATCACCTAGATCTTCAAGGGGGCAAACAGGTCCCATCTTATACCTGAGTTATACAAATAAAACATATCTTCATTTATTTATAAGTTTTAATCTACCTACTTCCAAAAGGATAAATGGTATGTTTGTTGTATTATTTATTATGATACAACTTTTCATAGGTGAGCTAATCTAGGTCAGTGGTTCTCAAATGAGGAGGAGGTCAGTTTTGCCTTTGAGAGAAAGGTATCAATGTCTGGAAATATCTTTGATCATCACAACTGAGGGTTTCTATGGGCACTTTGTGTGTAGAGGCAAGGATCCTGCTCAAAATTCCACAATGCCCAGGACAGACCCCACAGCGAAGAATATCTGACCCAAATGTCAATAGTACTGAGTTGAGAAACCCTGATGTAAGCCAACCTCTCATCTTAATAAATGTGAAGCTGAACATAAAAGAGGGTCAGCAATGTGTGCCAAATCACACAGTGAGCAAACAGATAAGGCCTCTAGTATTTTTCCCATTAGACTATTTAACTTCTAAGAGCTGAAGTTCTAAAATGGAACTGTTGGAAAATAGACCTTCTTATGGACATATTTAGACTTAAGATATACTACGTAATTGCATAAATATTTAAAACACAGTACTGCTTACAGTAGGCTATCTAGACAAAGATGAACATAGAAAATGTAATGACTATGTATTTAACTATATACAGTAAAAACCATTTTTATAATATTTAACCAATTTACTTTCCAGCACAGTGGTTCTCAGACTTTAGCATGCCTCACAATCGCCTGGAGGAAAGGCTGATACAAACACAGATTGCCAGGACACATCCCCAGAGCTTCTGACTCCGTAAGTCTGTCGCGAGGCCCCAAAATCTGCATTCCTAGCAAGTTCCCAGGTAGTACTGATGTTGCTGGTTAGGAGACCCCACTTTGAAAACCACTGTCCTAGAATTTAGTAGGCACTTAGTAAATTTTGGCTTAATATTGTAAGTATTCAAACAACATAATCTCACCAAAAAATGTAATCTCACTTTAGCATAGATTAATTAATAATGCTAATTCCCACTTAGAGGAATACAAAGATATATATGGTAGGATCAAAACTAATTTAAACTTCATTTAATTCAAATTCTCCATTTTAAAATGAAAAATAAATATACTTTAAGTTGATTACCACAAAGAAGAATCCCTTTTAGCAATAGTCAATAGAAACAATATTAAATGCAAATCAATTATAGACAATTTGAATACTGACATTGTTATCTGAAAGATACATAAACTCAAAGATTATAAGTACAATTAAGTATGTATCCATCATTTTTAACTTATGAGGAATAGTCTAAATGCCAAACTGAGTAAAACCTGGTCTAATGGGGCCCTTATCTCAAGCTATGTCTAGGGAAAATGCCTATTGACATCAGTAATATAAAATCAGGCCCTGAGGGACCATAATTGTCTCTTTAAATTATTTGGGAAAGCATGTACATGTTTAATCAACTAAATACAGCATACAATTCTAAGTGGTATATTTTCATCATAAATAATCAATGTGCTGCTGTTAATATGGTTAATTATAGAATGAAAATTATCTCCAAGGAAATTTATTTTTCTATCACTCATTTTCATTCATTTAATTTAATTTTTAAAATGCAAGAAATTTTAGATACTTTAAAACTGTTTACCTAGAAAGTATGTGCTAAGTAACCTGCTTCATGCCAGTCATCACTGAGAGACACCAAAACAAATGATTCATAGTTAACTTTCCATTTTGCTCTTTGAGATCATGTAGACAGTTTATGCAGACTTCACTTTCCTAACTCATGTCATCCTGTCCAAGGTACTGAACTTCGCTTGCCAAGGACGCATAGGAAGATAAACCCTCTCAAATGTGCTGCATTTGTCTTCAACTTATTAAATATCCATCTATTTTTTAGATTAGATGCCATCTGTTGTATTATCGTATCTGGTTAAATCTTATTTCTTCAACTTTTTAAATATCCATCTATCTTTTAGATTAGATGCCATCTGTTGTATTATCGTATCTGTTGTAAATCTTATTAAAATTCCTGGCCAATATATCACTCTGCTGCAGCAATCTTCCCTGCTACCTCTCCAGGCTTTTCTGCAGCATTCAATAAAGAGCCTGCTATTTTAACTAATTGCTGAGGCAGGACAGAGTGTGAGAGTCTAAAACAGAATCAGTGCTATATTGTTTCTACTTTTACCCAGAGAGTGAACAACTGTTCATATCAAACCTGGAATCATCCCTTCAAGTCTCCTAAACACAGTACAGTTTGAGCCAATGCAGTTAATCCACCCTCCTTCAGTGCTAGTGTTGAATGGCGCTTTTGCTGCAGTATTCACCTTGGAACTAAGTAGGCAGGATTCATTATTTGTTGAAGTCACCTAACTGTCAGTTTTTTTCTTATACGATCACAAACAAATCACAACAGAAGACAAATACAGGCATACATATAACTCACAAGGGAAGCAAATTTGCATTCAGAGACAAGGGCAACATAACAAGAACTGCAGTAAATCTCTTTGAGCTAATAGCCACATCTAATAATGCTCTCCTACAACATCTCCAATCAAATAAATTGTATTCAGAGTTTAAACATCAAATCAACATTCATTCCTTGATGGTTACAGATGATGTCCGATAAGCAAATTTGAATTCATGATTAATTTACTCCTTAAGTGTCTCAGAGCCAGGATTACTGGAAGACTTACTATGCTTATTCAAGCATGCTGACAAAACTGTAATCTCAGTAATTTCTCCCTGCAACTCTCAGCATGGCTGACAGGCATCTGCCAAGACTGTAGTACATAAACCGCTGAAACATGCAAAAATATTTACCCCCAAAAGATGTAGTAAAAGCTCAGCTTCCTCCAGCTTCCATAACCCCTGAAGTGTTAATCTGGAGGAACAGTTCCATGAGTTTCCACAGGCCAGCAGTGTGTCTCCTACACTTGACCTAGACAGCCTTACATAACGAAGCACCAGTGCTGGGGAGCTCTCTGAATGTCATCACCAGCAAGAGCAAGAAGTATTGGCAGCAGCAGGCAGCCAGGCAGGCTGGGAGTTTGCATGGAAATCATGAAGTCTTTCTTGTCTTCCTCTTTTGAAATATTTTGGAAGGAGAGTTAAGAATAGCTCAGAAACTGGTCTCATTCTTTTTGTCAGAAGAATGACCAGAAGCATAAAAGCTAAGTCTTCCAGCAAGTGCAAGACACCTCTTTCAGTGTTTGCAGTAAACCTAACAAGAGTGAATTGCTATCAGTAAAGTCCTGTACCATGACACCCAGAATGAAGGAACTGGTAAAGCAAAGTAATAACTCAAAGACCATCACCGAGGGCTTTTGTCTACCTTTAACTCATTGTGGTGAGTAGAGGGAAATATGTGTATATGTAATGAGATAATTACTGGGGGTATGAGTTGTTTTGCAGGATGATAACTAAAGGATTTGTAAACGGTATTTATGCTCCTTAAATTTCTTGTTTGTGAGCAAGGTAATAGGATAAAAATTCAGAATGCGATGGGTTAAACTGGTTGTGTTTAATGTATTTCAACTTCTGAAATTCTTATGCAAATAATAAGACAAGCAGATATCTGCCTATGGTGGGTTGCAGATAAATGTCAGATGTCTTAATTAATTACTTCTATTGTCTACACTGAAAAATAAGATCTTAATTTTAGCTTTCAGATTTTGCATGTAATCAATCTTCTTTTAGACTCTGAAAATAATTTATGATGATGGAGCAAGAGGATCGCTGTGCTTTTGAGATAATCTGCATTAGACTTACTCCTAGATATCTGGGGGATACTTTAAACAGCAAATGTAAAACAATGTACTCTCCACCTAATTTTCTTTCAATTATCCCAAATGTAGGCAATGCAAGGTATGCTTTGAAAAGCTGGAAATAATAAAACCAGTCTTCTATTCTGATTCTGAGTAAGGTGATATGGTATTATTAATATAAGATTACATTATATTATTTAATTATATATAAAATTGTGATTTGATATGAGTTGTGGGCTAATATGTGTAATTCCTGAGGTAACAGAAATAGAGAAGGAACCATGCATCATTTAAAAATAATCTTAATGTTCTGCTCTTAGCTGGGAAGCCTATCTGCTAATGCATCACACTAAGTAGAGTGAGGAAATAAGAGAATTTAGGTCTATGAAGGAACACAGTGATCTAATTCAAACCCATTACTTAACGCATAAGGAAACTGAGGTAGAAAGAAGTTAGATGATATGCCTGACACAGAGGAAGAGGTGAGTGAAAAATGGTTTTCCTGACACTGACTTGTTATTTTGTCACCCATACTGCAATGAATAATTGTCTTTTGATACTGGAGTAAAGGCTTGATGTATAGTGATTTTTTAATATCATACAAATGACAGAAAAAAAAGTGGAGTAGTACTAAATATCTGCTTTTAGCAGTAGTCTAATTTTGGAAAAACAAGTTCTGTACTGATTGGAATGAGAAACTTTTTTCAGTTATTTCTCACAATAGTAATGAACACATTGGTGCAACATTTAATTAAATATTCAATGATAAAATTGTGTTCTGAACATTAAGCTATGTACACCATGCTGTTGGCTCATATCCTTTTATTTTATTAATGTTGATTATGGTGCTAGGCTTCTCTATCCCTTGGAGAGTTAATGTATGTGAAACAAACAACCCACAGGAAACAAAGAACTGGAAAATAGAATGTTTTTAAAAAATATTCTGTCTTATTCTTTTCAAATAAACTAAACCTTTTGTAATCAGGTGTGTGTTTTTCATTCTTGCATCGCTGCCCCTAGCACAATGCTTCCTGGGCCTCCAATAAGTGTTTGCTGAATGAATAAATGGAGGGATGAAAAGTATTCATAATGTGTCCCTGTATGGGAAGTGCATACAGTATGACCTAGTAGAGTTATTTGGAGGAGTCATTTTAAGAAGTGTATAAAAATGTTTTACTAATATATATCAGTTTAATAATTGCCAAAGTAAATGAATGCTTCTGAAATGCATGTTTGGAAATGGTTAAAAGAATTTTTTGGCACATTCTTCTAATTGGATCAACTTGGTATAGCTTTGGCTGCTTATAAGAGACAATCAAACATATACTAGCTTAGCCAAAATAGAAGTTTGTTTTTCTTAAGTGACATTAGTCTGAAGGTAGGATTTCACAGTCCTCAGAGACCTAAGCTCATTTTTCTTCCTCTCAAACATCCTCAGCTTGTGACTTTCATCCTTCTATTTGTTGCCTCATGGTCTTGAGATGGCTGCCTCACTTCCAGCAACCTAACTACATTCCAGGGAGAAGGATAGGAAGAACAAGAGGTGTAAGACATATACCAGCTAAATCAGCTTTCTCCAAGAGCTTTCGCAAACCCCTAGAGATTTTAACTTATAGCCTATGGGTAACAACTGTGAAAAATGCCCACTCCCTCCTGCAAGGGAATCTAGAATCACTGTGTTTTTAGCTGAGCCCATGGCCACCCCTAAATACAGTTGGGGTTCTGTTTTTAAGATAAAGGATGTATTTCCCCCATATCCATTTTCCATTAACATGGATTACTGGTAAAATCTTTAAAAATTTTGGTTACTGGTTTTGGTTACTGGTAAAATCTTTAAAACTTCAGTGTGCTTGGTTAGTCTAAGCTGATTTGTATTCCTAAAGAGCAAAAAGTCTCCTCATTTTATATCTGAGCTTTCTATGGAAAAAAATATCCTACTTTTAGAATAGAATGTTACTTGGGAAACAGATGGGTTTATAACTATCCTGTAGTGAGATAGATGCGAAGAGAAAACTGTAGACAGACTTTTCATAATGAAAAATGAAAAGAATCCCATGGCCTATTTCATCTCATATTTACCCTACAAAATAAGGTTGTCTGAAGTTTTTTCTGAAAAGATTCTGACTGGGAGAATAGATAGGCACCGAATTAAAGCTCCAACCTTTGGAATCTCTTCAATTATTAAGCAAAATTGTATCTCACTAATTTAGAAAAGAAGCCTTTAATGAGGTTTTTTTGTTTGTTTGTTTGTTTGTTTTTGTTTTGTTTTGTTTTCCTTTCTGTTCCACTTGTTATCTTGCTGGAATCAGCTACACTGAATAGCATGTGGCTCCCCCTGGCTGGTCCATGGAAGGTTTTTGTAAGTTCTCCCAATTCAGTCTCAACAATGCCTCTATAGACCAGAACCTGTTCTTTACATTGGCACAAGAAATAATTTGAAAGGTCCTAGAACATGATAGTCCCTCTATCCAAAAACTTTACTTTAGACTTGGAGAATGTTTATGGGCAGGCTGGAATAGCAGGTGTCTAATTTTAGAGGAACAAATGATGGTCTTCTTAGTGTCTATTAAACCCAATTTTTCTATGGAAGATAGTTGACTTCTGAATCCCGATCGCCGTCACCTTGGAATATCCTGTTCAAAACCAGTTGCATATTAAATTAGGCTCTACTCCACTAAAAAGCTTCATAGAACATAGTATTCATTTCACCCTCTTAGAGAAATAAATATGGACAATTCTTTGTCGAAAATCAGACTATATCCAGACTAATTGGCAACTGCAACATTAAAAAATACTTAGTAACTGGCAGGTATAGATTTTGTAAGTCACAAACTCAAGGTAGAACAAAAGATTAACTTTCTTCATTTTCTTATAAATTAATTTGGTTTCTATTATTTTTACCTAATTATGGAAAATCTTATTTAATTATTTGTGAGCTCACTGAATGACATTCATGCTTTTTCAGTCATTTCATGTTGAATCCACTAAAATGCAGATTTTTATTTTTGCCCTTTATATTAATTGGAATAACCTTTGTTTCAGCAACAAACACACTCCTAAATCTTGGTGGCTTGGTACAATGAAATTGTATTTCTTGCTCAAGAAAAATTCTACGTGGTTGTTCCCAGTTGGCAGGTAGCCTTCCATGTGATCATTTATGGATTCGGGCGATTCTTCAGTCTTGTGGCACCTCTTGCTTCTAGGTACTCAGAGTCAGCTGATGATGGAAAAAGACATCATGAAGGATTACACCTACCTCTTCAGCCCAGAAGTGACACACATGACTGGCTCATATTTCAATGGTGAGAAATAGTCACATAGCCCGGCTAGATGCAATGGAAGGCTGAGACATTCCCCTAACTGGGCAGCCACTTCCTAGAAGGAAACATCAATTTTGGTGGTCACCAAGCTGTCTTTGCCTGCCTTTCATCTTTGCAGTTGAAGCAATTTAAAAGCATATATTATGTTTTTGCCAATTGTCGTTTAAAAATTAAATTAGAGAACTGAGAGGATTTAATTTGTAGGGGGGAGTAAATTTCATTATGTTGGTGCTATGATTGATTATATTTTGCGCCTTAAGATTAGATCACATACTTTTTCTTCTACTCACAGAGCCAAGAGAAACTTCAGTATAGATTTTCCAGTTGTTATATCATAGTATCTAGGATTCAACTCTCTTTTACATTTTAAACAAAGCATCCTAAATTGCAGCAGTTCTCCATACTAGGAGAAGCATGAATGATCAATATGAACTTTAAAAGGATTATTTCTGAACCCATTCTGATGGTAGCATACAGCTAATATCCAGCTAACATTTCTGTATTTCAGGTAGGATATATAAAGGGACAAGGAGAAAGGGGTAGAGTCTATATTAAGAAAGAAAGCTGGTCATTGTAGCTCACACCTACAATCCCAGCACTTTGGGAGGCCAAGGTGGGAGGATGGCTTGAGCCCAGAAATTTGAGACCAGCCTGGGTAACATAAAGAGTTCCTGTCTCTAACAACAACAACAACAAAAAGTCAGGCATAGTGGTTCATGCCTGTGGTTCCAGTTACTTGGGAGGCTAAGGTGTGAGAATTGTTTGTGCCCAGGAGTTCAAGGATGCAGTGAGCCACGATCATGCCACTGCTCTCCAGCCTACGTGACAACAGAGCAAGACCCTCTCTCTCAACAAAAAATAAATTTTAAAAAGCTCTCATAAATCATTAGAAAACATATTCCTATATATCTAATTGTCTGGAATTGTTATATGACTGTTCATAGCAGCAAGGGAGGAGGCTGGAGAAACATAGCTTTTAAACTGGATTCATAGATGTTTCAAACCAAATTCGTTCTCTTGATAAGGAAGAAGGAGGGAAAGATATGTGGCAGGCAAATAACAATTTCGGCTCAATATTAACAGCCCAATTAATCAGCCTGCAGTGATTATAAATTTGTTTTACTCTCTCCAGGGGACTTAGTATTGTGTGTGTGGGTGTGGGTGTGAGACAGAGAGAGACACACAAACATACACAAACACACACACACACAGAGAGAGAGAGAGAGAGAGAGAGAGAGAGAGAGAGAACTGAATGGAAGAGACTTGATATCATAAGAAAATTGGGAATGGAGAGGACAAAGAATAAGCTCTAGAAAAAGACAATTTCAGAATATTTTGAGATAAACCCCAAATAAACGGTGAAGGATATTCTAGAATAATGGAGAAATAGATTACAGTTCAATAGAAACACACAAAGTGGTCTGAAAAATACATTACATCACTGGAGTAGGTATGTTTATGATTAGTGCCCTGTTTTGGAACTAAGAAGAATGAGGCTCAGGAGGATGCTGTCCTTAGTAATAACAGTCTGAGGAATCTGCTTATTCCAAGTGATCTATTTCATAAGAGAGCGAGGAAAAGTAGCTGTTCTTTAGTGATTCCACAATCCAAAGTCCAGTTTGTCTATCTAAATATATTGATAATAAAAAGATCAAAGTGGATGTTTTACCAGACATGCCAGCTAATGTGGTGACTAAGGTGGGTGGTCAACATGGATGAGGTCCTCTAGCTCTGGTCAATGTTGGGGTTTTGAGTGTCAGTTGCTGTTTTACACTACATCTGTTGCTTTGAATCAGACTTCTAGCAAGAAGGAGGAAGGGAAGGAGAGAGAGAGAAAGCAAGAGAGAGAATGTTAATTGGTGTTGAGGATGAACCCCTAGGCAATCCAGAAACTGCTTTCATTTAAAAGAGTTATGTAACCTAGTGTTTAATGAATCAGGGTTTTTGTAGATTCATAATTTTGCCTTTCTGCATTTTTCAATCTTGGATTCTCTTCTGAACCTGCAGGGATATATACAAAGTAGGTGTTCTACTTAGTCCAGGAAGAAGCACCCCCAAAATTTTCTGTTCTCCTTACCAGCTGCCTCACTTCATTATGCGCACACCTACCCACCACTAGAACTTCTCAGTTTTGAAATTAAAAGAGAATCATCTAGGTCAGGACATGAGTGTGGATGGGAGGATGCAGGGAGGCGGGCAACTGGAAAGAAGGAAGGGCTAAGTGTTCAATTTTTGTCCTTTCTAGCATTTTCTCTTTTCCAAGTTGGTTTCCCAAGTGAGATCTCAGAACACACAGGCCCTGGTTAATTATCTAGTGCATTAGATTATCTTTAATTCTGCCCTAAAAGGCCTAAATGGCTGGCAAAAATGCACTGTCATTTCTTTTCTGGGATTCCCACATCTTAATTTTAGTCAATCTCCGCATAGTTAGCCTTCTCAGGAACTCCCTTCTAGATCTGTGGATAATTCTCAGACCAGATCAAGAGTTGACTTTTACACCCACTTATTTTGGCCAATGTTCCTACATCATTGAATTGCTTACAGGTATGAGAGATCTTTATGCTATTTCATGCCTCTATGAATATGTCCAGGCTGCATTCTGTCAAGGGCATTCATCTTCCCTCATTCCACCAAGACCTGGCTTCACCATTCCATCCTCAGTCCTTTCCCAAAAGTCAAAGGACACTGATACACCAATAAGTATCAATTATACCTATTATTGATTAGGTTTAAGAACCAGTTCTTTCAGACTGCCTTTCCTGATTTCTCTACCCCCATCTTAGTGGAAAGGATTCCTGCTCACTGGGATGTTGTTGTGCACAATAATAAAATTCTAATGTGCTTATCCTTTGTTAAACATATTTGTTTATATATCACCAATCTCAAGTAATTAGCTAATTATTTGAAAGCAAAGATTGTGGATTATTCATCTTTGAATTTTCAGTACCTAAAACAGAGCCTTACAAGAATACAGTATGCATTCAACTATAGTTCTCTGCCATTAAAAATTGTAATTATTGATAGGAATGAAGATGAATCCTATCTATTTTAAGAAAGTCAAATACATGAAAGCATAAATTCATTGAATAGAAAATACTAGGGATAATGATATGTACTATAAAAAGATGCTTCACTTTGTAAGAGATCACCAGGTTATCATTGAAAATATCATCTAAAAATTTTTACACTCAGTTCACTCCAGAAAAAAATTCTTTCTTAAAATAAGCAACATCGATACTTCAAAAATCCAATTGAAGGCAATTTCTTGATTTTTTAAAATTATATCTGGTTATAGTAGCAGCTCCAGTTTGACTATTATCTGCCTATTTTATTAAATCCATGTATAAGAATTTAAAATTACCTCTCTTTTGAGAAGCTAGATGTTGGTAGTCTATTTTATAAAATACCCTAAAAATTATAGAAATGGCAACTAGACTTTATGACATATCTTTAAATTCAATATTTTTGTCCTATATTATGTATGATGCTTTAGTTTCTCAAAACTCTGACATCATTATTTTATTGCTATAGCAATCCTGTAATAGGTGTTGAACATATTTCATGACTTTACCCCACAGCTCCCTTGAAAAAACATGGAGGAAGAGTGTACATGAGTTTTCCCAAATCTTACAGTTAGATTACTGACTGTTCCCTTCTAATTTATTTACTTACTTTTGGAATTTATGTTTGCCCATGATAGGCCTTCATTCTGTTCAAAGTGCTCAGTACAGTTATTAGTGTATCAGCAATTCAAGCAGTCAACAAACACTTCTCCTGTGTCACCCTTTATTTATTTTTTCTGCAAAATCTTCAGGCATTTTTAGTAAGAATTTCAAATTCAGTTTTAGCAGTGCTATACTCAAATAGCAAGTCTTAGCTCCCTCCTACATTTTTGTGTTAAGATCTATGAGTACATAGAACTCTAAACCAGCGGAGTGCTCTCTGCTCAAGGTGAGAGTTCTCCTAGAGGTGGAGAACTAAGATTGTATTTTCTGTACTGCTTAATCCAGACAGAACTTCTGTTTGTTCTTTTGGCCTCATCTCTTTCCCACGCCCTCTTTCCCACGCCCTCTTCCCAGTCCACACCTCCCAGGTTTTCAGTTGAAGAAAAGACCTGGAAAAATTAGATAACTTGCTTGAGGTTACAAAGCTAGTTGGCAGCAGGGCTTGGCCAACAAATAGGGTTTCTTGACTAGAGTCAAATAAATGAAAAATCAATATAACTGAAATGAACAACAGTCAAGATTTGTTTTTGTGGATACAGCTGGATTACAAAAATTTGTAAATGTATTCCACTTAGCAAAACCTCTAAACATGTTCTTCATAGTGACAATATATATTCTGAGACTTCCTCTTCTTATTCTTGTAAAAGAAGTTGATGAGAATGTTGGGCTAATGGCAGATAAATGTGAATCATAATTTACACTTGTGTAAGTAGGCCAATACTTTAGAAAGATTATTTGATCCTCTAGAAGCTTGGATTCTTACCAAATCCATGTGAGGTGGTGCTATGGTTGGGATATTTGACCCTCCAGATCTCATGTTGAAATCTGATTCCCAATGATGGAGGTGGGGCCTAATGGGAGGTGTTTGGGTCACGGGTGGATCCCTCGTGAATGGCTTGGTGTCATCCTTGCAGTAATGAGTGAGTTCTCATGCTATTAATTCCCAGAGAGAGCTGATTGTTAAAAAGAGCCTGGAACCCTCTGCTCTCTCTTGTTTTCTCTCTTACTATGTGATCTCTGCACACACTGGCTCCCCTTCACCTTCCACCATGAGTGGAAGTTTCCCAAGGGCCTCACCAGAAACAGGTGCCAGCACCATGCTTCTGGTACAGCCAGCAGAACCATGAGCCCAATAAATCTCTTTTGAAAAATAAGTTACCCACCCTCAGGTATTCTTTTATAGCAACATAAAGAGACTAAGACAGGTGAGTAAGGCAGTCACTTGCCTGATTGCATGCTCCTATTAAGATGGAGCCCAGGATTCATCCCAGGTAGTGGAACCCTGTATGTAGCACTCTATGCAACATTTCACACTGTAGCATCCCACTAACCCAGTGCAGTGCTACAAGGATGTGAGGTGAAACATAAGAGAGAAGAACATCAATTTCTAACCCAACCCTGCCACAGAGAATCTCTGTTACCACTCAGGCTCCCACTTTGAATTTTGAAAGTGAAGATCATGATTTCAAAGATGGGCTCAGACTTGTGAAATCTAGTGATGAACAGATCTTCAGAAATGCCAAGCTCTGATATTATTGTGAGTAACAATTAGTTCCCAGATGATTTTTATTTTGGGGAAGAAAATCTCAGAAGTGATTAGTCAACTAGCCGAACAGCTGCAAAAGTCTTCATATGTGAAGACATTGCCCTCTTTTCAGAGGACAGGCAATAGAGCTCCAAATGCAAGCAGATTTTGCACACACCAGGAATTACTCTGTCAGCAGGCTTAATTAGGTAGAAAAAAGTTTCCTCTAATTCCAATACTAAGGCACATTATAAATCAATGACTCACAGGATTTAGAGGTTGAAGGAAACCCGAATTTTGCTATTGCCCCACTTGGCTAACTTAGCAAGTACAGAAGACGGAATTTGACTTCAATTAGTGTTCCTTTTAAAGAAAAAGTATTTCTAGAACACACCGAAACACCCAATCTTTCTTTAGTAATGTAAAACATTTTAAATTTAACATATTAGTGGTTTGACATTTGATATTTTGAGCCCTAATGAATTCTGTTCTATTTAATAGACAATAACATTTGATATGTTATACTTATGAATGCTTAAAACACATAAATTATTCCATTTTTTAACACAAACATTATATAGAACAAAGCAGAAAAAAAAATATCACTTATAACACCACACGTTAACCATAGTCTCTCTATAATCCTGATTCCTTAGCATTCAGGGCAAATTTTGTAGGGGAAAGTGGGACTAATGATATTTCCCTCAGAGAACTGTTATAAACTTTACTGGGAAAATATATGTTAGTAACTGGCACATGATGGGTGGTCAATAATGTTCACTTCTAACCTTCTTGCTGCCCTCATGTAAAGACAGGAATTTTTATCCCTAGGAAGCCAAGGGAGTACTACTTTTAGCCATGTAAATCTTCAGATTCAACTAGATTAGAAAATTTTTCTTTGGGTTTTTTTTTTAGACAATTCCTTTGTATTATGATTTATCTGTTAAAGGAAAGGTAGGAAGGTTGGAAGTGTTCCTTATTCATATAGAAAGCCCACTTTCAGTGTATGTACTAGCCAGTGATCCACTGATTGATTGAGCTTCCCAAGTATCCTTATTTCTGATGTACTTAGCCATCTGCTGTGTCCTTGCTAACCCTAACTAAGAGCAAGGAATATTCATTGACCACCCAGTTCTTCTGCTCTTTCTCCCCCATCTTCTAGAAGTAAGCACTTTACTCAATCTTTGTGGATAATTTAAGGTCTGGGGAATATATAACATGGACAATATTACACTGTATGATCAGTGTTGTGTGCTAGAAACAGAAAATACATTGAATTTTAAAGGAGAATAACACCATCTCCTTCTTTGGTGGACTGAGACATGTTCTTGAGAAAAGTGGGATTTGGATAGAAAAGTGGACATGGGGACATCACAGGGAAGAATGTACAATAAAGGGAAAGAGTGAACTGGTTAATCCTCCTTGAAAGAAAAAGAAAAGGAGAGGAGTGTTCCAGAAAGAAGGAAATGGTAAGTTTAGCTGGAGTTAAGCATTTGTGTATTATCATGATTAATCACAGGAGCAGTTGCCAAGCTTTCATTATAAAAATATTATCCGGGAGAATTCATCAAGTTCCATTGCCTATTAATTTCTGTCCATGCATTTTATTTGGCATCTTCAAAGACAGAGGACACTTTTTTAAAAAAGAAATGAACACAAAAGAAAAAGTTCATTAGAGGAATAATTTATGTGTGATATTTAAAAATTAAGCCACGTCATCATCCTAAGAAAACTATGAGATTTTAGTTTTAGTATAAACTTGCAGTATGTTCTCGAGATTTCTAAATATAAGGCTTAACATTTTTCCCTTAATACACATCGATTTGGCATCTCATATTTATTATTTATCAGCAAATTATAAAACAAAGTAAAATGATGTTGTGCCACATCATTTTTAGATTTGGGATTTTAAAACTTGATTTATAATCCTACTTTTACCATGAAATACTCTTTCTTGTATGACCTTGAATACATTTCCCATCTGTGAATCTGTGTAATCATGCACAAAAATAAATGAGACAAAAACCTAAGTGCATTTTAATCTCTTCAAATTGTAAAAAGTGTACAATATTACATTTTCAAAAGAAAACACAATCCTTTTATGTTTATATCCTTTTTGAAAACCGTGTTAATAATAAATAGAATCTGCAAAGTTCGAATCATTTTTTTTGTTAGGTAGCAGGAGAATTTTTCTAGGACTACAAACCAGCTTCTAGCCTAGTTAAATCTTAATGTCAAAACCAACTACCTAAAGAAACTTAATGAGATAAAGGAAGATTTTAAAAGGAGATCTTCTCTCTGTTCCTGGTGTGGAATAGCAAGGATTCCTGAAATATGTATAATTTAACACTGATTACAACACAAGGCTTAGCAGTTCCAAAGTGTATCACAGATACAACCACACTTGACCTAAATGACCTTATAAAAGCTAATGTTGTATTCAAGCCTCACCACTGAAACTGGTAAAACTATGGCTCCCTTAGGAATGTGTGCCATCTTCCACGTGGAGGACATACCCGCAGAGGGAAAACTGCTGACGAATGGTTACCCCACTTCTGAGCATAGCCAAAAAGTCCCTCTGGTTGGGTTACCATCTCTTCACAATTCCTCAATAGGAAGACTGAGCTCCAACTCTGAATCAAAGTGCGTTAGAGAGAACATTTGCAAATATAAACCAGCTCAGACTACTGATTAGGCAGACTACTGATTAAGCATTACTGTTGCATCTCTAGCAATAGAAGTGATGGTTTGTGTGTTTTTCTTTTTTAGAATCCCTGCAAGGAAGCCTACGGCAAGTTTCTGCATATTCCTGGTTTCTCACAGCCCTGAGAAACTCTTTCAGGCATTTTCTTAAGCCTGGGACCTATATGGGGATGAAATTCTAGCTACACATGAATAAATAATATCAGTGCTAATAGTGTATACACTTTTTGTTGTGAGGTAATTTTGTCCTGAATACCAATTGCTATACATTTTTAATTTCCCGGAATAAATCAAACTTTCCTTTACAAAGTGGCTAATGAAAGAGTAAGCCCTTTTATTCTGTTTTTCCACTTGACAAAAACAAATTTATATGCTACATTTTTAAGGCTAAAGAACATAGGAGACTCTATTTCCCAAAGCAGATGTGATTCTAGTTTCCAGTACAACTTTTTAATATTTAAAGTTTAGTAAATTATGGAAATCAAAATAAAGCTATGATTTTATGAAACATAATTCATAAAAATCTTTATTCCAAATCATCTGTACTTAGCAATAATATAGTGACAAATCATAGGAAAACTCAGTTAGACAGAGGAAAACTCAGACAGATATCTGGAGTGAGATTCTGGCTCTACCAATTGATAGTATTACGGCTTGTAGAACTTGCTGAAATTTTATGAGTTTTTCATCTTATCTGTTAAATGAAGATGATATTCTAAAATCATAGGATTGTAAAATAAGATAATGAGGTAATGTGTTCGGCACATCAAAGGTGTTCAGAAAATACTACTGTTCTTTTCCACTGTCCTCGTTAATCAAGTTGAAAGCATACAGTGAGAATTTAATGAATGCATCACTGAAAAACAAAAACAATGAAACCTTTATGATTTTATCCTAGGCCTTCTATTTTTTCTCACTTTATAAACTTCTAGGCCATATTGATCACTTTGTTGGATACAATTACTACCTATGTGCTGATGGTCTCCAAATTCCTATTTCTGGCTCAAATAAATTTCCTGTGCTCTAGACCCTTATGTGTGATTTTTAGTATATGTCTCTGTTAAACTTACTTTAAATTCAACATTTCCAGAGCTGAGTTTAACATTCACACAATTGTACTCCCTCCTACCTTTAAAAAAATACAATGGCAAACAATCGGCTTCTCTTGCTTTGTTTCCTAGCATAGGTGCCAAACCCAGAAATTTGGGATACCACTTAGACTACTCCCTGTCTAAATTTTTTACATTCAGTCATTAAGTTCTGCCCCTCCTACTTCTTTCAGGTCCATTTAAAACTCTCCATTCTTCCTGTCACTACCCCACTGCATGCCACCACAATCTGTTGCCTGGATTTTTGCAACCAATTTTCAGTTAGTTGGTCTGCCTCTAGTCATGCTTGTCTCCAGTCTGTTGCTGGAGACTGTTCTCTCCAGTCTGTAACTTTCTGTTACAGCCAGAAATACCTTTCTAAACATAAAACAGGTTGTGTCTCTCCCATGCCTAAAGTCCAGGCCTTTATTGTCCTAACCTGATTTATGAAGATATATCTTTAACATACTTTGTTTATGATGAGGTGCACTTCCTAGACACTACCCTCAGCCATAGGAACTCAAACATTCATTGTGGTATTGAAGTCAAGAGCTCTCAATTGTGTCCCTTCCTGGGGCTTTTCCTCAGCAGAAGAGGACCCTGCTTGCCCAAGGTCACATCCTTCCTGGGGGATAGCCTATATAGCCTATGTCCAATGTATGCACCACTTGGGGTATAAAATTCTAGCCCCCATCCCAGTTGGGAACTAATTTGAAGGTCCACTCCAATGTCAGAGTTCTCCATGGAGTTGTCGGAATCCTTTGTTGCAACTATATTATAGCCAAATTTCTGCCTCTGCACATACAGAGAGAAGTTGGGCAGTTGGCTTTCATTGCTTCCCCACAGGTGTAGACCTTGGAAGCTCTCCCCACAAACATCGCATATGAAAAACTTCAACTTCTGAGTCTGTTTCCAAGAGACTCTGCCTTTGACTCAAGACTTTAGACTTTTCTATGGACTATTTAGCATTTAAGCATCACACTGAATCACTTCTTCCTTTTGCATTCTATCTTCTGCCCAATCTGAACTAATTTCACTTCTTCAAATATATAGTGCTCTTTCTGTGGACCTTAGCACTTGTCCTTTCTTCTATCTGAGCACTCCCCTATCTCACTCTTCTAGTTTCTGCTTAAGTGGTTTCAGGAGGCTCAGACCCAGGTACTAGTTAAGTGCCTCTCCTTTGTGCTTTCCTGGTACTTTCTTCTTTAGAGCTCTCACCACTTCCATGCTGTACTGGCCATTTCTAGGCTGTATTATTGACTGGCTGTAGGCTCTGTGAGGAAAGGGAATTGTTCACATTATATCTTAGTACATTTTACAATGTTTGGCTGATGCTAGTCTCTCAAAAATACTTGCTGAATGACTGAAAGGGTGAATGTTTAAGACTGGATTTACATTGGTTGGAATTAAGAAATTTATGGAAGAGGAATTTACATATTTAAGAATGATCATGCATATTTTGCTTGAGAGCTTTAGTCTTTACTGAATATACGTGTGAGTGCGTATATGTTTGTGTATTAATTCAGACATAAATAATCATTAGCCCATATATTATTCAAACATAGGTATTAAAACAATCTCATAATGCATAATCCTTCATAGGAGTTGATCAAAATGTCAATTCAGTTTCTGCTAAGAGCTTAGTTTTAACTATATTAATTGTGTTTTTAAAATAGCTCTTCCATTAAAACCTGGCTTTAGAAAGTGTCAGAACTTATAGTTGTACTCTCTTTCTACTCTCCTTCTGCTGTTCCTAACAATAGATTTCTAGGAAATTAAGGGCCAAAATAGATGAAATCCTTTCAAGGAGGTTATAAAGTGGTCCAAGAAATTAAATGACCCAATAAAGATGTTTGAATTAGTAAGTCCCTAGTCTTATGCTATAAAATGGAAAAAAAAAATAGGAAATTATATATAAATGCCATTCTCCAACCTGATTATCACACTTGGGTTACCTAGAAGCAGGAAAGACTCTTGTACCAAACACCAGTTGGATTTTGAGATATCAGATGCTCCCTTAGGGAAACAGGATGGGGCTTTCTACGCATTTCCAGGTGACAAGGTTGCTCCTATTGGCCTACGGCAATTTTACAGAAGAGGGGAAGTTCTGAGCTATTGATATAAGCATTGACAGGAGGGGGAAATCTGCACATTGTTCTAATAAAGGGGATTTAAATGGAGACCAACATACATTACGCTATTCCCATGCCTCTGTGTTGTGTCTTTTGATAACTACAGCCTATTCATGCCTATTGTCTCCTTTATTTAGAGTTTGGATTAGTCAAGGTTCTCCAGAGAAATAGAACCTATATCTGTATTTATGTATTTAAATATCTATTTATCTATTATTGATTGATTTATTATGAGATGATGAGGCTGAGAAATCCTATAATTGCCATCTGTAAGTTGGAGACCCAGGAAAGCTGGTGGTGTAATTTTGCCTGAGTCTGAAGGTTTGAGAACCAAAGGAACCAATGATGTAAATCCCAGTCCAAGCACAGGAGAAGATGAAATGTCACAGTTCCAGCACTGAGGCAGGAAAAACACCCAGAAATAATGTTTAATGTGGACACCCCTGGACTACTCAAGTTTACATATGTAATTAACCATAGAATTTCTTAAATTTTTCCTTTGAACAGAGATAAATATGTACCAGAATTTTCTCCACTGGCAGAAATTATCACTAATTTTCTTAAAATGTATAAGTAGTTTCTATGTTGTTGACAATACCTTATTTCTAAATTAAAAATAGAAAATAGTGATTCTAGTCCAGGATTTAATGATAATAACATATGATTTAATGTTATTAAATTTCTCATTTAGATATGAGAAGAGAATATTCAAATCTGACAGATTCTTACAAGATGTGTTATTAAAAACAGAAGTTATTTCCTTAAGTCTCAATATTACCCTTATTTTTAAAATACTTAGGGACACTGTTGGGGTCAGTTGGAAATTGGCACAAAATTATATGTTCATTTCCAACTCAAGAGAAAAGGAACGAATTGGTAGCAAGGCTGTTAGAAGGTTCTAGAGGGAGGAAGTCATATCATAGATCCTCCTCCCAAGAAGAGCTTTGCTTAAGATATTGTACACTTGTTCACAAAAATATGTCAATCTTTCAATCCACACATTTGATATGGAAACATAAGAATTTGCCCTTTACCATGATCCCAGAGTACTTATACTTTAGATCCTTGTTAGAAACTGTAACATCAAATTTGTCTGTTTTCTGATTCTTACCAAAAGTTAGAAAAGCAGAGTTTATAAGAGGATACTTTGTGGGCATGCACTTCAGTCCTTTCAAAAGTTGTCCCACCATTATCGGATAAGCAGAAATGTTTATCCTGGGATCACACTGGTTTTCTTCTCACTGAGTGTAGAAATTAGAAGTATACAATGGACAAATTCTGGAGAGACCCACTGCAGGTTTGATTTGATTATGATCTTATTGTTTTCACTGATGTAGAATAAGAGGCTGTAGTTAAAAGCATATAAGTTTCCGTTAATAGTCTGGCCAAACAGTTGTAGTTTAAAATCAAAGACCATCTAAATATGCATCTTTTGGATAGGAGAGAAGGAAAAAAATCTAAATTAAAAATTGGCTTCAAACTAAAGTTTAGAAAGGATTTTAAGTGAGATCATGTAGCTCAAACTAAACATACACACAAATCACTATCTAAATAGTGACTATGAATCTTAGCACACAAATTGCTAAACTAGAAAGTAGTTGGACAATTCTTTGCTCTCTGGGGAGTGCGAAAACCTCCAGGACCGTGTCCAATGGGCTGGATGCCTGGTTAACTTCAGGCTGGCTGGACACTTGCTGTCATTATTGAAAGCCTATCAAGTGGGTCAGAGGTAGCTCTGGCAGGTGGGATCTGGGGAAGAGAGAAGACCATGTGACCAAGTTTGTTCATCCTGGCAGGCTACTTCACCTTTGACAAGATAAAGTGTAGCTTATCTCTGGGAGGAAGAGAAAACTGTTTTAAGAATTGCTTCTTAGGAAAAAAAAAAAGTTAGACCATTTACAGATTTTTAAGAATATATTATATTTATATTCTATATAGAATATGTATGTGTATTTGTATGTATACATGCCATACACATATATATTTTTCAAATTTTAAAGCTTTTTTTCTTAGAGATGAAACATCTTTAAATTTTTTTTTTGTATATATAAAACATCCAAATTGACTCAAAAACAACACTAGACCCTTAGGTTTTGTCAGAAAATGCTAAAAGTAGTTGGCTTCAGGGCTGTATTGTTTGATTGACCCTTACAGTCATCTCATGTGCCCTTTGGCATGAAACCTCAGCTGCTTGCTTCTTTAGGCTATTGCAGCTGCTTCTGACACAGAATGGTAATGGAACATTGATACTACTGCAAGAAATCTCTTGCTCTGCTCACTACTTCTGGTCTCCTGTGAAGAATGGGGCCACAGTGGCAAAATCTGGCCTCTTTTGAGGCTGCCAAAACATCAGTAGACCCAGCCCCAAAGTGAGGCAAAGTATTAAATTTCCATGGAAAAATGTTTACCGGGGGAGAGAGGAGGGAAGAGGGAAGGAAGCAGCAGGATGATTTCTCTCCTTTTCCTCCACTTATGGACAGTTCCAAAGCATTGGTGTTATTATATAGCCTGACCAAAGACATCCTTATGGATGTGCCTCTTCATGAAGCAGGCCAGGCTCATCATGTACCACTTACATTTGTTTAGCCTCTTCCCCAACCGACCTCACATTTCCCACTCATTTGTTACTTTTGTGATTGCCTCAGGCTTTGTTTTCTAGTCAACCATGGCCAAGGCTGGGGTATAATCCTTTAACTACTTCTTGATAAAATAATTACCAAATCCTTTAAATTCCAACCACATGACAACATTTCCTAACTATACTTTTTTTTCCAGGCTTTACTATCATTAAGAAAACACTAGTTACAAGCAAGAGAAAAAATGGGGAAGATTTATTGAAAAGTAGTACCGGTGGTTTTCTTTCATACATTTACTGATGATTTCTAATTTCTGGGATTTTTTTCTTGCATATTTTTAGGTTTTTTTTTCCCTGTGGTGCAGGTATATTCTTTATTTTAAAAACTGTTAAAAAGCAAATGAAAATATTTTATGCTTCATTTTTAAATATTAGATCTATTATTTATTTTTTCCAATGTACTTTAAAATATGTTTTATAAGACTTTTTGTTTTTCACTGTGGTATCTCTCAAGTACAAAACCAGAACTTAGTAGACATTCAAAAAATGTTTGAATATGGAAATGTATTGAAGGAAGCTGATGAAATAGATATTTTACTCATTTCCAAAATATAATTTTGGTCTCAACATCTCTGCCGTATTACCCCTGTCTTCTTCTATTTTAACACACTAGTCCAAATCCCTATCATCTCTTGCTTAGACAAAAGCATCCTAATTTCAATCACTGCTTCTACACTTGTCCTGCTTCTACTCCAGCTGGCAATCAGAATAATTCATTAAAAGTTTAAATTAAGGCATCCATAGGGAAAAAATGTAAAACCATATTTTTTACTGAAAATGATTCTATATGCAGAAAACCCTAAAGACTCTAACAAAAGACTACTAGAACTGATAAATGATTTTAGCAGGGTTTCAGTATACCAAATCAATATCAGTAGCATTTCTATACCCCAATAACACACAGGCTGAGAGTGAAATCAAGAACACAATCCCATTTATAATAGCCACAAAGAAAATGAAATACGTGGGAAGACAGCTAACCAAGGAGGTAAAAGAGCTCTACAAGGAGAACTACAAAACACTGCTGGAAGAAATCAGTGATGACACAAATAAATGGAAAAATGTTCCATGCTCATGGATTGGAAAAATTAATATTGTTAAAATGTCCATATTGCCCAAATAAATTTAAAGATTCAATGTTATTCCTATCAAATTACCAATGTCATTCTTCACCTAATTAGAAAAAAACTGCTCTAAAATTCATACGAAACCAAAAAAGAGCCAAATTAGCCAAAGTAATACGAAGCAAAAAGAACAAAGCCAGAGGCATCGCACTAGCCAACCTCAAACTATACTATAAGGCTACCATAAGTAATCAAAACAGCACGGTACTGGACAAGCAGATACACAGATCAATGGAATAGAATATAAAACTCAGAAATAAAGCAACACACCTTCAACCATGTGATCCTCAACAAGGTCCAACAAAAATGAGAACAAGCCATGGGGGAAAACTATTCAATAAACGGTGCTGGGATAACTGGCTAGTCATATGCAGAAGAATGAAACTGGACACTTACCTTTCAACATGTACAAAAATTAACACAATAAGCTTTGAAGATTTAAATGTGAGACTAAAATTATAAAAAATCCTAGAAGAAAACCTAGAAAATGCCCTTCTTGACATCAACCTTGGTGAAGAAGTTATGATTAAGTTCACAAAAGCAATTGCACAAAAACAGAACTTGAGTGGGACCTAATTAAAGAGTTTCTGCACAGCAAAAGAAACTACCAACAGAATAAATAACCTACAGAATAAACAAACTACCAACAGAATAAACAACAACCTACAGAATAAACGAACTACCAACAGAATAAACAAACCGCCTACAGAATAAACAAACTACCAACAGAATAAACAAACAACCTACAGAATAAACAAACTACCAACAGAATAAACAAACTGCCTACAGAATAAACAACCAACAGAATAAACAACCTACAGAATAAACAAACTACCAACAGAATAAACAACCTACAGAATAAACAAATTACCTACAGAATAAACAAACAACTTACAGAATAAACAAACTACCAACAGAATAAACAAACTACCTACAGAATAAACAAACTACCAACAGAATAAACAACCTACAGAAGGGTAGAAAATAGGCACAAATTGTGCATCAGACCAAGGTCTAACATCCAGAATCTATAAGGAACTTAATTCAATCAACAGGCAAAAATTAACCCCATTAAAAGGTGGGCAAAGTAGATGAACAGACACTTCTCAAGAGAAGATATGTAAGCGACTAACAAACATATGAAAAAATGCTCATCATCACTAATCATCAGAGAAATGCAAATCAAAACCACAGTGAGATACCATCTCATACCAGTCAGAATGGCTATTTTGAAAAGTCAAAAAACCACAGATGCTGGTGAGTCTGTGGAGAAAACGGAATGCTTATACACTATTGGTGGGAATGTAAATTAGTTCAACCACTAAAACGGAATGCTTATACACTATTGGTGGGAATGTAAATTAGTTCAGCCACTATGAAAAGCAGTTTGGATATCTCTCAAAGAACTTAAAACAGTGTGCTACCATTCGACTCAGAAATCCCATTGTTGAGTATATACCCAAAGGAAAACAGGTCATTAGATCATTATAAGTACATGCACTCATGTTCATCACCACACTATTTATAATAGCAAAGACATGGAATCAACCTAGGGGGTCATCAGTGGTGGATTGAATAAAGAAAATGTGGTACATATACACCATGGAACACCATGCAACCATAAAAAATAATAAAAATCATTTCCTTTGAAGCAACATGGATGGAGCTGGAGGTCACGATCCTAAGCAAATTAATGCGGGAACAGAAAACCAAATAAGGCATGTTCTCACTTATAAGTTAGACCTAAACATTAAGCACACATGGATATAAACTTGGGAACAATAGACAAAGTGGACTAGTAGACTGGGGAGAAAGGGAGCGTGGATTGAAAAAGTACCTATTGGGTATTACGCTCACTACTTGAATGCAATATACCCATGTAAGAAACCTGCATTTGTACCCCTGTATTCAAAATAAAAGTTGAAATAAAACAAAGTAAATTAAAGTATGCCAATGCACTGCTTAATACGTCTAGAAGAAAACTCAAATCCCTTATCAAAGCCCACGCAATCTAGTCTCTGCTTGCCTCTGATCTTATTTCCTCCCATTCACGCCAGGTGTCCTTTCCTCCAATAGGTGGCTTTCATTTCCATCTGAAGAGATTTGCACATACTGTTCCTTTTGTCTGCAATGCTCAGACTGTGGGTCTTGAAACCACTCATTTTTCTGGTCATTTCAGCCTTACATTAGATATGACATCCTCAGCAAGGTGTTTCCCTAGCAAACCAATCCAATTTAACCCTCTCCTATCCTGTTCCTTACGGTCATTTCTTCTTATACCACCCTGGCTTCCTTTCGTCCTTGAACTTCCTGCTATCTGAAATTATCTTGTTCATTTATTTGTTTAGCTTTTTAAGTGTTCGGACATGGCTTTTGTTTCCTCACCCAGCATACAGACCACTAGAATGTACACTCTGGGCAGGTGGACGTTATTTGAGTTTTGTTGAGCATCTGGAACAGTGCCCTGCGTGCACCAGCTGCTGAATATATACTTGTCTCTATTGGTTAAGGTAGCACTGGTATTTTGTAAGTTCCTTTTAAAGTTCTTTCATCTTAGAAATGTTATTCTGAAACCTCACACAGCTTTAATCTGGATCCAGTGAAAGATAAAGAAAAGCTAAGAAACTCTTCATTAAGAAGAGTGCTGCATCACAAAACTAAATAATATTCAGCAACTCATGTGGGGAAAAATTGGTTAGGTGGTAAGAAGGCCCTTAGGAAGAACTAACTGTTCACTATTTAAAATTCTCACATTGTTTTGCTTCTTGATAACCTTTTAAAAATACATATACAAATCTTTCTGGAATTTCAAAATTCATTAGTACTTTTACATTTTGTGGTCAGTGTTTTCTACAGCTAGTGAAAGTCTTCAAGTTGAGATAATCCTGGTTCAGGATTTATTGGAGGCAAATACTTGATATACTTCTCTATAACGTAAGACTGAGTTTCCCCAAAGCAATTTCATCAAGTTAATTGCTCCACTATGATCTAAAAGATATTTCTTCCCCATTGCTTTTATCAGGAACTTGACATCATCAGACAGTAAATCAAGAGGTACTGACAACTGAGGCTGAATGATAGTCCCTGCCTAGGATTTGGAATCTTTGCATGAAACAGGACTGTAGACACCAGCGACAAAGAAGTCAGGGAGACTGTTGTCTCTAGGAAACACTTCCAGGAAACAGGAATGCAGGTCAGTAATCAAAATTATTAATAGCTTTGGAAGCTACATTAACATTTTAGTTTCTTCTAACTTATTTGCTTGCCACCCTCCCAAAACACACAGAATTTTTATGAACCCTTAAAAGTAATATAAAGTAGAATTATATATATCCTAGTTCATTGCCCTGGGAATTTGCTATAAGAACATTCTTCTTAGTAGAAATAATTTTTTTATTGTGAAACCATCACTACAAAACTTCTTTATAATATTTCCCTTATTTTTCTGTAGTAGAAGGTGCTCTATAGAGAGTCAGTAAAATTACTAGCCTTCATATTGGTTTAATGTCTGCAGATGAAATTAAGTCACTTTAGTGTGTCCTTCAGTCCAATGCTACCACTTCCTGGTCATGTTTAAGTTGGTTTTAATTGCTTCAGTGTCTGCTGATGGCAATATCCATGTTCAATAGTGATTGTGGGACATGTGAAAATGTTTTTTCCAATGTTTTTGTCTTGGGTCTCCAATGCTGCCTTTACGGCGGGGAAATAAGTATAAGATATTGGACACGTTCTGTGTGTACTGAATAAAACATTTAAATGTAGTTGTTTTGGATAAGGCATAATGTTCAGATGTCTTAATTGCTTTGTATTTTTACTTTGCTTTAGTGTACTCTGACTATAGTGAGCTTCACTTTGAGTAGAACACAACTTTTAAATTTCCTTTTATATCACAGCTAGTTGGTAGGAAGGAAAGACAGATATGGATCCATCTTTCTATTTAATCCTTGGAGTATCATAAAAAATAAAAACTTCCTAGTCTTATTCTTTAGTCCCTTTGCTCCACAAAGTGAAATAATTTCATACACATTTAATCACTCCACAACAATAAATTAACAGGTACAAATATCATTTTTAGAAGTCAAGTTCCGGATATTTAATAAGGGATTTAAAGATTTCTGATCAACCAATTGAATGACGTTTGTTCCCTAACTGAAGTACCATATTAACTTATAAAAATGGGACTTATTTATTATCTTCTTGTTTCTTGTGTTTATTTAAGAAATTGAGGAAATACTCACTGTTTTCTGACTCTGTTTCCCCTACAAAGAAAAAAATACTGATATTTTTGGTCTTCACTTCATGTTCTAGTAATCTTAAATTTTTTGGCTTAGGTTTATTATACTCACTAGTAAGATAAACTGTCTCGCTCAGTTCTGAGCAGCATATGCAACCACAATTATTATTTAAAATATGTAAATACTGAGACTAGCTCTCCTCACTCTAAAATAATCTTACTTTCTCAATAACTTTTCTCTATCTCCAAGCAGACGTGAGAATTTTGGGCCCCACTGCTAAAAGTAGAATAATTAGAATTTTCTTGCAGAGTAAGCTTCGTACTTACTATCTTTTAAAATAATAGAAGCAGTGAAAAATAATGCAAGCATGAGAAATACACACTGCAGATAAATTATTCTTTTTAAAAACTTTTTATGATCAAATTCTGCTTTATTTATTCTTAGTCTTAAGGTATTATTCTTTTCCCAAAGTAAAATCAGTTGGCAAATATTTTGTAGATTTATTAGTATATCCAGACACTGAATTTTAAAAACAACCATTTTTAAGTACTTAGCATTTTCTTAGAGATGTCTGATGCATAACTGTGCAGCTTTATGTCACCCAGTACCTGTATCTTGAGTACATTTCTGTGTAACCCATATACCACCTGGTTTCACTAACTCTGGGCATTAGGGATTTATGTTAATTACAGCATTGCTATATTTTGTTGTCTTTTTCCCACCTGCACTATAAAACACTTATCTTCCCCATACAAAGCTCTCATTCAGTGTGAACCAGTGGGAATAATTACCAATGTGACCTCAGAGGAGAATCTAAGTAGACAGTGAGTCTTGGATCCTGAAGGCATCCTCACCTGGCAAGCTGCCCACTCCACATTCAAAATGGACTTGATTGTGCCTTCTGCCCAAAAGGTCATATCCATACTATGGAGCTGCCTACATCTGCCTTAAAGTCTCAGTATAGTATTCCAATTTTAAATAAACCCTTCACCCTATGCTCTCATTCCACCTGCTTTATTTCTAAACTGATGATAGGATTCACTCACCAGAATGAACCCTGATCTATAAAACCTCACAGATATATGGATTGGACGATAATTTACATCAGTTCTTCCTGTTGTGCTTTCTTTGGAAGCCTGGTTTCCATGATTCCCCTTTTGGTGAGTGCCAGATTTACTCTGGGAAAATTACTTCTCATTTTTGTATAGCCAAGATGTCTTGCTCTCTGCAGGCTGAGTGGAAGAGAAAATGACTCCGGTGGAGCCACCCTGATTTTTTTTTTTTTCTCTCCCAAAACTAAGAACTTGAGCAGAGTGAATACAAGAAAAAAGTGGTGACACTCAAACTGGTCTGCTACTTGGAATCTTTACAGCCTTGTTTTTATCTTTTTTTTTCTGAGTCATCTTCTTTAGCCTTCCCATGAATTTTGAACTACAAAATATTCTTACAGTACATTATTTTCTGCTTAAGCAAGTCAGAGTTGATTTTTATTGTTCATATCCAAATTATCCAAGCTGAAATATGTGCTTTCTTGAATGTAACTCCAAACCGCATATATATTCTTTATGGAATTTATTCAATATAATTCTTTCTGAATGAGCACTTTGGAGAAATTGTTGTCAGTTTCAGAGATGGTTTCACAGACAGAACTGCTAGCTTAGATTTTAGGCCCAGTTAAAGAGAAGAGTGAATTAACAGAACACATTTCTGGTCATGCAATAAATAATTTTTTGTGGTTGTTGAGAGTACAAAATGCAAAAAAAATCATAGGACAATCTTATGATCCATTGCCAAATGAAGGCTAGAGATAACAGATGCTGTGATGTCAGAGAGAGGTATGACACCCGTGTGCTAAAGTTATCCGGAAAAGTTTCATAGCAGCCTAGAGGTGATTGGATTAAACTAGGCCTAAAAGGATAAGGTGTTCAGTGAGTATCCCCCAACCCTGCAAAGGATACCAAACCACAAGAAGGGGATAGCCCTAAAGGGTACGTAATATTATAACAATACCCTTGAACTGGCCTTTCTGATGACAAAGTGATACCTCATTTAATTTTTTCTTCATCCACCAATTAAACTCTCACATTTGCTTTCTTTGGTAAGACATTTTATCAAATCTCAGAGTTCTTAATCTTCCCACTTTAGCTGCAAGCTGAGAATAGCCTTCTTCTTCCAATATTGATTTTGGAGTGTCCTCCTAGTAATGCCCTTCTTTTCACTGGCTCCTCTCCTGAAATAATTGGCTCCTTTCTTTTTGAGCAGCATCTCCTGGGCACATGCCAAGCTTCTCTCCTTGACAGTCTCCAAGGGCTGTACTCAGATAACTGGGAGGACTTGGGTAGACTGACAGAAAGGCACTTCAGAGTGATAAAGTAAAGGAAAAACTGCATAAGCCAAAGGGTAGATGCATAAAAGTATATAATACATTCAGGGGAGCAGCTCTGACTGATTGGAGTGACAGGATGGAATGGGGGAATAGCAGACGATTAAAATAATAAAACAGGTTAGGGTTAGTTTATGAGTCTAGCACCCAAATGATGTCTGGTTTTCATTCTGTAGGTAATGAGAGCACAGTCAATGTCTTTAATCAGCACCATCTATATGAACACTGGGCTTTAGAAAGATTCATTTGGAAATGTTATGCCAAACAGATTGAAAACAGGAAGCTCTTGCAACGACCTAGATAGGAAGAGATGAGGACCTTGGCTGAGATAGTGACAACGAGGATGAAAATAAGTGACTGACATTCAAAGGCAGAATAATGTTCTTGAGAGCCCCAAATGGTTGTTACTGTGCTGTGCTTATGTAGAATAAATTACCAATAACTACTCTGAAGCTAGTTATTTTGTAGTTTTAATTAAAGCTTTTCAAGATCCATTTATTAAGGCAAGGAAGGTATGCAAATCAGTGAAGTGAGCCTTGGAAAATAAGATAGTATTCATGTTGCTGCCATATGCAGAAAGAAAAATGCCATGTAATTTTCCCTTGATCCTGAACAGGGGAGAGTTGGCAAATAAGCCTTGCACAATACAGATAGGCCTGGGTGTGCCCTCCCTATATTGTCATCACCACCCTCATCTTCCGCCTCCCGCTTTTGGGTGTCTGGGCATAATGTCCAGGGAAGATGGTCTGGTTTGTTTAATGTAATCTTGTAAAGGTTTTTTCTTTTTCTTTGTGGTTTTTTGTTTGTTTGTTTGTTTGTTTTTGGTAAGCTAGAGTGTATCTCCTTTCTCTGCTGATCAAAGTAACTCATACTTAGTTTAATTTTTAAAAGTTTAGACAAAAATGAAATTCATAAAAGTATAAAAAATTAGAAAAAAACATAGCCAATCCTATCACCTAGACATATCAGTATTTGGTATATACGTTTTTAGACATTTTAAATGAATTTACATATACATGAACTTATAAGACTTTTTAAAAGATGAAAAATGCTTAAAATGCATAGAAATATTTTCAACCCGCTTTTGGAAATATTTTCAAAAACATATACAGACACTTATTCTAATTATGATCATACGAACAGTAGCTAAATGTAAGGTGGCTTAGGACGGAAATTTGAATCTCATGAAGGCCTGCCCTTAGGACCAGAGAGCTAGTTTAATAAATGTTTGTAATTGAGGTTTTCTGCATACATTTTGTTTAGGAGTGTCTTCTCCAGTAGAATTGACATTTGGAATTAGGACCACCTAATGGTTTTGTCTTTGGCACTGCTCAGAAGCCGCATGCAAAAGCCAGCTTTATTCTTCTCTTTGCCCCAGTGAAATTAATAAAATTAAATAGCATATATCCCATCCATATCTGGCCCTGGGAATGGGACTCTTTAATCAACATCAATGCCTTCGCTGCTGACAGAGCGAGAGACAAAAGAGAGAGACAGAGAGAGAGATGTCTGTAAGACGAACCAAATATAGCACTGAACTGACAGCTGACAGTTTTAATAAATACATTCTTTTAGGTTACTGTATTACACCATGACCCTAATCAAACCACATGAAAACACAAACATCAAATTTATCTACATAGAAAAAAAAAATGACTGGAATGAAATGCAATGCTTTTTTTCCTCAAGGGAATATGGCTTCATTTTTTTCTTCTTTTTGGGTTTCTGTGTGTTTCAAATTTCAACAGAGAACATGTTATGCTTGCAATCTGCAGAATTAATAGTTGACATTAAGTGAATAACAATAGATATTATGGAAATGTGTGTTTCTGTACTGCAATATGTTCTCCAAATACATTAGGCAGTTCAGATCCCTTTGAAATGACTAGTGTCCTTTGTCTGGCCTGGTGTAATGTGTTTAAGAAGCATGCCTGAGGCTGGGGGCGGTAGCTCACACCTGTAATCCCAGCACTTTGGGAGGCCGAGAAGGGTGGATCACAAGGTCAGGAAATTGAGACCATCCTGGCTAACACGGTGAAACCCCATCTAAAAAGAAAAATACAAAAAAATACAAAAAAATTAGCCGGGCGTGGTGGTGGGTGCCTGTAGTCCCAGTTACTTGGGAGGCTAAGGCAGGAGAGTGACGTGAACCTGGGAGGCGGAGCTTGCAGTGAGCCTAGATCTCGCCACTACACTCCAGCCTGGGCAACAGAGCAAGACTCCATCTCAAAAAAAAAAAAAAAAAAAGAAGAAGAAGAAGCATGCCTGAGCTGGCCAGACCACAGCGGACTGCTTTGTGATCAAAGACTGGTGAACTTGTACCGAGATTTGATTCATGGATGCTCTAACTTTAGTTTATATCAAACCAGCAACAAACAGTATAAAGAATAAAAAGCTGATACAGATACAAATGAATGAGAAGATGCAGCTCCTCACAGCCTTTTTCATTCCGGGCACACACAAAATGAGCCATCTATTAGCTGAGTGCACAGCCCATAAGGTCACAGGAGTCCAGAGCTGTGGGCTGGCTGCCTTTCATATCTTTGGAGGCCAAGTCACAATTTCAGACTCACCCACTGTCATAGAGCATGTTCTTTCCTGTTGACAGGTACATACTTTCTAGATCCATTTCTTTTATTTTCCATTTTCCATTTTTAATTTTTGTGAGGACATAGTAAGTATATATATGTATGGGGTACATGAGGTGTTGTGATACAGACATGCAATGCATAATTATCACATCATGGCAGATGGGGTATCCAACTCCTCAAGCATATATCCTTTGTGTTACAAACTAATTAGAGTCTTTTAGTTATTTTAAAATGTACAGTTAAATTATTATTGACTATAGTCACCCTGTTGTGCTATCAAACACTAGGTCTTATTCATTCATTTTAACTATTTGTCTCTTCCCCTCAGACCCCTCACTCCCCACTATCTTTCCCAGCCTCTAGTAACCATCCTTCTACTCTCAAACTTTGTGGGTACAATCGTTTTCATTTTTATATCCCACAAATAAGTGACAACATGGATGTTTGTCTTTCTGTGCCTGGCTTATTCATTTAACATAATGACCTCCAGTTCCATCCATGTTGCTGTAAATGACTGAATTCATTCTCTACTTTTTGTGGTTGAATAGTAAGCCATTGTGTATAAGAACCATATTTTCTTAATACATTTGTCTGTTTAAAAACATTTGGGTTGCTTCCAAATCATGGCTATTGTGAACAGAGCTGTAGCAAACATGGGAGTGCAGGTATCTCTTTGATATGTCAATTTTCTTTCTTTCGCGTGTATACAAACAGTGGGGTTGTTGGATCGTATGGTAGCTTTATCTTTAGTTTTCTGAGGAATTTTCAAATGGTTCTCCATAGTGATTGTACTAATTTACATTCCCACCAACAGTGTATGAAGGTCTCCTTTTCTCCACAGCCTCACTAACATTTGTTATTGCCTATTTTTTGGATGTAAGCCATTTTAACTGGGGTGAGATGTCATCTTATTGCAGTTTTGATTTGCACTTTTCTGATGATCAGTGATGTTGAGTACCTTTTCATGTACTTGTTTATCATTTGTATGTCTTCTTTTGAGAAATTTCTATTCAAATATTTTGCCTATTTTTTATTCATATTATCAGATTTTTTCAAATAGAGATATTTAAGTTCCTTGTATATTCTGATTATTAATCCCTTGTTAGATGGGTAGTTTGCAGAATAGAGAACTCAGAACCAAATACACACACCTAGAGTAAACTCATTTTCGACAAAGGTGCCAAGAACATGCAATGTGGAAAAGGCAGTCTCTTCAATAGATGATGTTGAGAAAACTAGATATCTATATGCAGACAAATAAAACTAGACCCCTATTCTTCACTATATCTAAAAATCAAATTAAAATCAATTAAATAATTAAATATATGAATTCAAACTATGGAACTGCTACAAGAAAACATTAAGGAAACTCTCCAAGACTTTGGTCTGGGCAAAGATTTCTTGAGGAATACCCCACAAGAACAGGCAACCAAATCAAAGATGGACAAATGGGACCACATCAAGATTAAAAAAAAAAAAAACAAAAAAAAACTGCATAGCAAAGGAAACAGTGAACAAAGTGGAGAGACTACCCGCAGAGTAGATCCATTTCTTTTCATCAGTCCTACAGGTGGCCTTTTACAGTGAGGTCCATGGAACTTAAATGTGTTTACTGAGGTGCTCCTGACTTGGCTTCTCTCACTGTTCTTTTAAGTACAGATCTCTGTACTGTGTTAAGTGTTGTGTAAATATAAAAGAAATCCCCAGAAAGTCAAACATTGTTAAGATGTGTCCTAACAATTTGGGGTGAGGAGAAGGATTCAGATACATGAAATTCAAACAATGACCAAAGTAAAATTCTCAGTGAAGAAGTTAGTCAAGTTTGTGAAAGTTTCCTGAATAAAGTTATGTTATTCTTTTTGACTCATACTAATTTATTTGTGCAGTATGAGACTTAACTGCATTTTGTAGTATGGTAAGTCTATTTCAATGACCAGAAGATGGAGCCATTATACAAAGAATTTTAAAAAGTTACATTCCCCAAAAAAACTACATTTCTCTTTTTACTAAATAATTATTTTAAAACATCTTATGGAATCAGAGTAGTCTGAATATCTTTTCGCTTTTAACAATGAAAAAGAAGTAATATTTTATCCTCACATATGCAGAGAAGTAATATATTTTTAGGCAATTAGCACCTACATAAGTGAGCATATTTATGGAGGATTCATTGCTTCTGTCCTCAATGGGTGAATTATATTAGGAGATACCTGTAAGGTAATAATAGAATAAGCTGTTGCATGTTAATACTGCAGAATTATAATCATACTGGTTACTTTGGACCCTGGAAAACTTTATCAAGCAAGTGGCATATGAGCTGCTACTCTTTAACAATATTATTTGGGATTCTCATATAACAGGTAATCTGAGACTGTATTTTGACAATGAGAGGTGCTCTAATTTAAAAAAAAATCTATTGTGTACCATCTATAAGCACCATCTTCCTATACATTAATAATAATTCTTCTCTGTGACCTTTTGAGCGTTTCCAAGCATTTTCCAAGTTCTTTCATCTACTGCTCATAATAATCTATACTTCCCTAGAACAGGAGACAAAACAAAGAAGTTAAATGTCATATTTAACTAAGATCACACAGTCAGTAAGTAGCAGAGACTGAGACCCAAAGAGGCACTGTCATAGAGGAGAAACTCATAGAGGCACTGTCCACTGGATTTCTCAGCTGGCACTCTAACTTCCACAGTTCAGCACATGCTTGAAACGAACTAGCAACTTGAGGAAATGAGTGCTTTCTGGATGGGTAAGTTCTAGGAGGACACACTGAAAGTTATGTGTAAAGAATATAGAACCTATGAATTAAAATCCAGAGCGGATTGAGGGGAGAAGATGGCCAACTCTATTGAGCCAGGAAGCTACACTCCCACCAAGAGAAATCAAAATATCAACTAAGCCATCACACTTTGAACAGATCTTTTGAGAGAAAACACTGAAAGTAAATAGAGAGGTGATGCAGACAACAAGGTGGAAGAACGAGGAAGCTGGGACCCTGCACGGAGTTGCCAAATGTCACAACCGGCTCTCAGCCCTGAACAGGTCCTAAGGAAGTATAAGAACTGCAGGGCAACACACTCTCACCACTGACCTCTGAAATCCTAGCTACAAGAGATCCCACGACCCCCACAGGCACTCGAAAGCTTGTTTGGAGGTCCTAGCAGGGGAGCGCAGCTACTTGTATATCCTTGACGGAAGACTGGTCCTCCTCTATCCTTCTGTTGGAGACGGTCATCCTCTTCGACGGAGCACGAAGCTTTGGGAGGTTCGCACCTGGGGCGGTGAGGAAGGAAGGGGACACCCGCCTAGCCAGCCAGATCAGCCGAATCAACCCTGGCGATCAATGGTGTGACAGATGTCGCAGCCAGATCGCCCTCATATCTCCCCATAGGCATTTGAATTGGCAGGAGGAACTGTCCAGAGTGTAGACAGAAGGAGAGCTTGAGCCTGCGTGGAACTCAGAAGGTTTTGTGCATGGGGCAGCTGTAGCAAATGCAACCGAGGGGGCCCTCTCGCCAAGGCTCTCCACCTTGCTCTGAGTGTTGGTAGCTCATGCTGACTGAGGAGCTGAGAGACAGAGGAGTGTCTTTCTCGCAGGACCAGGACACGTTTGATCTGCACGCCCCCTGTCCGCTGGCCCCACTTTCCTGCCTGGCCACTCCAGCAAGAGGATGCACACAGCGCCGTCTCCACTGAGCTGCCTCGGTGTTTTGCCGCCAGCCTGGGAGCACTTTGGCCGCTCCTCAGCACAGCCAGTGTTCAGCCCTGAAGGACTAGAGGACAGAGCCATGGGCCTGGTCCCAATACCCAAACGTTTCAGCACACAGCTAAGGAATATTGACCTGTAATCTGTCGCTGAAGCTCAAGGGGAGGAGAAGCCCCCACTCTCAGAGCACTAAGAAGAGAGAGACATATATGCTCATGGGCCGTCGCCGGATCTGGGTGTGCCTCCCTCCACAAGACCAGCCCGGGAAGGGTGTAGACTGCTTGCAAGCTCTGCCTTGAGGGAGCCCCACAGAGGGGAACAATAACAACCCAGTGATCTGGGTGCACAATGCTTGGGACAAAACTAGCTGGTTTGGTCCAGCTACTGAGGCAGAATCCGGAAAGAGATCTGGTTGGGGGAGCATGAGCTGGGCAGATCCCACAGCTGTCTGCTGGGCAAAAAACCCTGGGCCATGGGGGCCACACCGGCTGCACAACCATGGCAATCCTGCCCTACCCAGGGATCCTCCACCCTTGACCCACTGCATCAACATATAAACCACAGATGTACCCTACAACCTACCCTGACTCTGCCGAGTACAGAGGACCAGTGGGCACCTAAGGTTGTTAGGTTGCTATGAGATCCAGAGAGCTGGATCATAACAACGTAACAACCTTCGGTTAGGGCCACCCCTAAGGAACGGAGGAGTGCAGCCAACCAGGGCCCCTCGGGCTAAGGAAAGGCGAGTGCCGCGCAATGATTGGAGGGGGTCCTCGCAAGGCCCATGGACTTGGTGAGAGGGTCATCTCTTGCCTCCCCCATCTCCCACACCCAAAAGCACTGCTGCAAATGCACTGAAATACAAAACAGGTGAGCGCCAAAGAGCCTATCTGCCAGCCCTTACTGTTAACATTACGCGCCGTCGCCATCTACTGGATCAAGCCTGGATTACACCACCAAAGAAATATTCTCCCAGCACACATTCCTTGTGAGACCCAATGCGGGAATCTAGCCGCACAGAGCCTCGGCCTTTGAAAGTAGCAAAAAAAAAAAAAAAAAAAAAAAAAAACACCTCTTTGGCTCCAGGGACCGGTTTAGTGGAAGATAATCTTTCCATGGACTGGGGAGGTGGGTATGATTTTGGGATGATTGGAACACATTGTGTTTATTGTGAACCTTATTTCTATTATTATTACATTGTAATACATAATGAAATAATTATATAACTCACCATAATGTAGACTCAGTGAGAGCCCCGAGCTTGTTTTCCTGCGACCAGACGGTCCGGTCTGGGGATGATGGGAGACCATAACAGATCATCAGGCATTAGAGTCTTATACGGAGCATACAACCTAGATCCCTGGCATGCAGAGTTCACTTCTGATGACAGGTTCAATCGTACTCTAAACTTCAGCATCACACAATATACCTTTGTAACAAAACTTTGTGTACTCAGAATCTAAAATAAAAGTTGAAAAAAAAGAAAGAAAAAATTAGAGCAATTTCCATTGGTTATCAAACTTAGCTGCACGTTAGAATCGCCGCTGGAGCTTCTAAAAATTTCAATACACTCAGCTACGCCCCAGATTAATTTAAGTAGAATCTATGGGAAGAGACATAGGCATGGGTTTTAAGGTTTCCAGGTGATTACAATATGCAGTAAAGTTTGAGAAACAGTGCTCTTGACCAGCGTTTACTCAGCTGTCATGGATATACAAATCCTTGGCATCTACAGAGCCCCTACTAAGTGTGGTTACTAGTCAAAAAGCCTCAGCATTACCTGGAGATTATTAGTTAGAAGTGCAAATTTTGAGCCCGGCTGTGTATTTATTGAATCTGAATCAGAACCCCTGGGGTACATGCCAGCATTCTGTGTGTTAAAGTTCTCCAGCTGATTCTAATGTGTGCAAATGTTTGAGAATTAATGGTCTCACTTGGGACCATTCTCCTCCTCCTCCCTTTCATTGGTGGCAGGTGGTAGTGACATCATCTTCCAACGGCATGGAGATTTATTACTTCATTGACAGTTGTATCCTGGAAACTGATCTAGCTTTTGTTTTTCACCAGAATTTCTAAACAAATAGGCACCAGCTGTTTGATATTGGGTGACTTTTTCTTTCAATGGCTGGTCCCCTTAATGTCTAAAATGTGCATGTTTTAGGAGGGTGTTGAAAAAGGGAACTAGCAAAGAAGGGAAAAAAGAAGAGAGAGCATTTCCAAGACTTTGATGGTGCACTGAACTCTAATTAATCTACTTTTAGAATTCTCGTTCCAACTAATTATGTACTACACATATAGTTGACACTAAAAATAAAATTTACATCATCTGTGAGACATCTAGGATGTTCGGAAAATAACCATGATCTTACAAAGCAGCTTGACACTTAACAATACTCTTGTTTTGTTTGTTGCTTTGTTTTTGGTGTGGTTTTTTTTTTTTTTTTTTTTTACTACTACTCCCTGAAACAAATGAAAGATGTGGTATCTGGAGTCAGATCTGGATTTGAACCTTGATTTTACCCCTTTCATGATGTGTACCTGAGCATGTTACCCAAGTTTATTTCCTCATCTCTCACAGGTAACTGACAAATTAGTTTTTAGCATGGTGCAAAGATAGGAGAGACTGAACATAAAATGCCGCACATTATTCTTGGCACCTAGTAGATGTCAGTGGTGTGCTAGAGCCTTCTTGGGCCAGCTGGAGAGAGCAATGGTACACGGCTCCTTCAAGTCTATGTTCAGTAACTTCAGATTGTTTGCTGGAATTTAACCATGGGATGAGTATTTACACCACGGAAATAGGCAAAAGATACATACAAATAAGACCTTATTGTCCAGGAGAGTCAGTTGCTTAACATTTACCAGTACACCATTGGTAGACATTCCTTTCGTGGTTATCTGTTGATGGGTAGATTTTAGAAGGTAGTTTGCTTTTCTCTCATGAAACAGAAATAGCAAAGCATAGCCCAAATAGGAGGGTGTCACAAAAGGGCTCCAGGAAAGCCCTTCCTGAGATCACTGTCTTACCATGTATCTCTTATGTATTCTCAGGATTTCTCTCAAATTCCCAGACTCACGGAAAAGGTGACACTCAATTATGAGCAGACACTGACTTTTTGTGAAATTAGTTCATCAGAGGTTTTCCTTCTAAGCCAAACTGACTGAATTCAGGGATCTGAAAAACACAATTTAACTAATGAGCATCTGTTGGCTGTAAGGCCATCTAGGGAAGAAGATAGCTAAAGCAAACAATATCTGTAGCTTGTGGAGTTACATTTATCAATGCAGAGGAGACGTGTAAACATGTAATCAACTTGCCATAATTTTAGATAATAGTAAATGGTAGATGAAAATAAACCAGTTTAATTTGGTAAAGAGTGAGGAGGGCAGTGGAATTGCTTTAAGTAGGCTGACCAGGAAAGGCCTCTCTAATAAGGAAATATTTCAACTGAAATCTAAAAGGATGCAGCTGTGTTCTGAATCAGAGGTACATTCCAGGTGACGAAGAGCAAGAGAAAGGCCCTGAGTTGCCGGGCGCGGTGGCTCAAGCCTGTAATCCCAGCACTTTGGGAGGCCGAGGCGGGTGGATCACGAGGTCAGGAGATCGAGACTATCCTGGCTAACATGGTGAAACCCCGTCTCTACTAAAAATACAAAAAACTAGCCGGGCGTGGTGGCGGGCGCCTGTAGTCTCAGCTACTTGGGAGGCTGAGGCGGGAGAATGGCGTGAACCCGGGAGGCGGAGCTTGCAGTGAGCCGAGATCACGCCACTGCACTCCAGCCTGGGAGACACAGCGAGACTCCGTCTCAAAAAAAAAAAAAAAAAAAAAAAAAAAAAAAAAAAAAAAAAAGAGAAAGGCCCTGAGTCAAGAATAAACTTATTTTCAAGAACAGAAAGCAAGTTAGTAGAGCTGAGACACTGTGAGTTTAAGAAGAGGGTGGTGGCCGGGTGTGGTGGCTCAAGCCTGTAATCCCAGCACTTTGGGAGGCCGAGACGGGCGGATCACGAGGTCAGGAGATCGAGACCATCCTGGCTAACCCGGTGAAACCCCATCTCTACTAAAAAATACAAAAAAACTAGCCGGGCGAGGTGGTGTGCGCCTGTAGTCCCAGCTACTCGGGAGGCTGAGGCAGGAGAATGGCATAAACCCGGGAGGCGGAGCTTGCCGTGAGCTGAGATCCGGCCACTGCACTCCAGCCTGGGCGACAGAGCGAGACTCCGTCTCAAAAAAAAAAAAAAAAAAAAAAAAGAAGAGGGTGGTGTGACATGGAGCAGCAGCACAGTCAAGCAGGGAACAGATCATGTAAAGCCCTTTAGAGAGTGAAGTCTGCTTTTTATGCTAGGTGCAGTTGGGAGTTCTGAAAATCATAAGAATGATTGGGGGTCATGGAGACAGTAGCCTGATCTCCAATAAAGTTTTAAAGGATCACTCTGATTGCTCTGTGAAGAAAACATTTTAGAAAGTCAAAAGTGGAGCCAAAAGACCAGTTAAGTGGCTACTACAATAGTCTAGGCAAAAGATACAATAGTGGCTTGGACAAGGGTGCAGGTGGTCTAGATGAAGAGAAATGGGTAGATTTGGGATATATTTTATAGATTGAATCAATAGCGTTTGTTGATGGATTAGATATTTATGTAAGGGAAGAAAACAAGAATGTGCATATATATATGTTTTATATATAAAACATTCTTGTGCATATATACATGCTTATATATGTATGTGTATATATGCATATATATACATTCTTGTGCATATATATGTTATATATAAAATATATATTTTATATATATACACACACACACGTGCATATATACACACACATATGCATATGTGTGTGTATATATGCACGTGTGTGTGTGTATATATATAAAACATTAGTGTGTGTATATATGCACGTGTGTGTGTATATATATATAAAATATTAGTTTTAGAAACAATGTAGATACTATGCCCATCAGTTAATTTCTAGTCTGAAGTAGATCATAAAGGAAATGAGCTATGTAAGCAATACTGGAAAGAAAAATGTTTAGACTTATTGCAAGTTAGAAAAAATAAGGCTGTTCATAGTGCATCCTGTTTCAAGCCATGTCTCCAAAGATAAATGATTAATGCATTTGTGGTATATTTAAGTTCTCAGATGGCTTTGTATTGTTGGTAAAATGCAATTGTAATGCAGTAGGAAAATAACGTTTCAATTAGATTAGCAAATAAATTACTCTTATATTAAGTAATTAAAACATTATCTAAGTTTACAAACTTAGGTCTCAGGCTTAATGAGTCTTTTTGAATATTTATTTTCTGTTTCCCTGCTACTTTTTTTGTCCTTTATAGTTTTGCTCTGGGAGGCTCTAGAAAAGAAGGAGAAAAAAATATTTTGGAAGCCTAAATTGTATTAAAATGATGTTAGTTTTTATGACTCTCAAGCAAAGCTACAGGAGATTCCTAGCCAGATCATTTAGTGTACATTTATTACCTAACAATTAGATATCCAAGTATCCTGAAAAAAAAGTCCTGATAAACTGTCGAGTAAAATTTAATAAATAGCTTTATGAACGCAAAACTGAGCTTATAAGAAATTAAAGAAAATTTCCAGGAATAAAAAATCAAAAGAGAAGCAAGAAACAGAGTGGTAAGATGACATTATAGCTATAACCCCCTGGGGATGGTGGCTGATTTCAGTAAAAGAGTTGTTTGTTGTTGTTATTTATTACTTTATTGGGATATAAGAAGTACGTAGTACATTAAGAAAATTGTACAGTTCAAATATACATCTTTATACTCCTAAATAAACACTACCTCGGTTAGGATACAAAACATTACTATTACCTAAGAATTGTCCCCTATGCCCCTCTATGCCAATAACTCCCCCAAAGTTACCACTCTTCTATTAGCATAAATAAGTTTTGCCTGTCATTTTCATAAATTAATTCAAACAATATGTAATCTTTTGTGTCTAGCTTCTTTTGCCCATAATTGTGTTTGTGAGATTCCCTATGTTTTCGCATGTTTTACACGTATCAGTAAAATGTCTTTTCTTAACTGTTGCATACCACTTTTCTTAAGAGCTAGGATCACGGCCCAGCACGGTGGCTCACACCTGTAATCCCAGCAATTTGGGAGGCCGAGGCAGGTGGATTGCCTGAGCTTAAGAGTTCACGACCAACCTAGGCAGCACAGTGAAACCCTGTCTCTACTAAAAAAAAAAATAGGTAGCTGTGGCGGCATGCGCCTGTAGTCCCAGCTACTCGGGAGGCTGAGGCAGGAGAATTGCTTGAACCCGGGAGGCAGAGGTTGCAGTGAGTGGAGATACTGCCACTGCACTCCAGCCTGGGCAACAGAGGAAGACCCTGTCTCAAAATTAATTAATTAATTAATTAATTTAAAAAATAAAGAGCTAGGATCACACTCTGTCACTCAGGCTGGAGTGTAGTGGCATGATCATAGCTTACTGCAACTTCAAACTCCTGGGCTCAAGCAATCCTCTTGCCTCAGCCTTCTGAGCACCTGGGATTATAGGCACAAGCCTGGATCGCCTTGTTGTATACCTATACCTCAATATTTATTCTTTCTAATCTTGATGGATGTTTGGGTTGTTGCCAGTTTGAGACCGTAATGAATATATTATCTGTGAACATTCACATGCATGTTTTTGATGACTGTAAATACTCCTTTCTGTGCATATATACCAGTGATAGAATTTCTGGTCAAGAATATACATGGTCAGCATTAATAGACACCGATAAACATATCTTCAAAGTAGTTGTCCAGGTATACATTCTTACCAGGAATATATGAGAGTTTCTTTTGCTCCACATCTTTGTAAACACTTATTGTCATTTTTTTTTTAACTTAGTTATTCTGGTGGTGGTCTAGCAATATTTCATTACTATTTTAATTTGCATTTATCTGGTGAATAACTCAAAAAATAAGAAAAAGACTGACATCCCAATGCACTAAGTTAGCATTTATGTTTGTCATTTTACTAAATATTGTCTTTGTGTCTTGGTTCTTTTTCCTTCTCTAGTTACCCCACTCTTTGTATTAAATAGATTTCTACTCCATTATTTTAATCCTGTTTTTCTTTTTTTTAATTTATATTTTACTTTTTTTTTTGTTATTTTCTTAGTGGTTGCCCTGGAGATTGCAATTAATATTTAACTTATAGAAATATAGTTTGGATTCATACCAATTTAATTTCAATAGTATACAAAATGTTTTGCTCCTCACTTTCTCTCCTCATTCATTTGTGCTACTACATCATACAAATTACATCTTTATATATTATGTAGCCATCACCACATATTTAAAATTATTGCTTTATAGTATTGTCTCTTAAATCATATAGAAAAAAGGGGCATTACAACCAAAACATACATATATATTATCTTTAATATTTACCTATTAGGCTACCTATTAGTGATCTTTATTTCTTCACATAGAATTAAGTTACTGTCTAGTTTCCTTTTATTTCAGCTTTAAAACTCCCTTTAGTATTACTTGTAGGACAAATAAGATAGCAACAAATTCTTTTCAGTTTTTGTTTATCTCAGAATATCTTGATTTATCTTTAACTTCTGAAGGTTGGTTTTCTGTATGTAGAATTATTATTGGCCAACAGTCTCTTTCTTGGCCAACAGTCTCTTTATTGGCCAACAGTCTCTTTCTTCCAGCACTTCTGTCATCCCACTGTCTTCTGGCCTCCATAATTTCTAATGAGAAATCACTGGTTAATCTTGAATGTAATGAGTTATTGAATGTAATGAATTCTTAACTCTTGCTGCTTTCAAGATTCTCTGTCTTTTGCTTTTGGCAGATTGTGATGTTTCTATGTGTAGATCTCTTTGAGTTTATCCTACTTAGAGTTCATCAAAGTTCTTGAGCATTACTCTCAATGTTACTCATCAAATAGAAAGTTTTTAGCCATTGTTTCTTCAAATATTCATTTTGCCTTTTTCTTTCTCTCCTCCCCTTTTGAAACTCCTATTATTTGTTTATTGGTATATTTGATGATGTTCCACAATTGTCTGAGGCTCTCTTCAGTTTTTTACTCCTTTTTATATCTGTTCCTCAGACTGGCTAATCTCAACTGACATAACTTCAATTTTACTTTCAGCTCAAATCTGCTTTTGAGCCATGCTAGAGAATTTTTAATTGCAGTATTGTAATTTTCAAGTTCAGAATTTCTATTAGGGCTCTTTTTTGTAATTTGTGTCTGTTATTGACATTCTCTATTTGATGAAAACTTGTTCTTATAAGTCCTTTAGTTCTTTAGACATGGACTCCTTTATTTCAGGAACATATTTAAAATAGCTTTAAAAACATATTTGTGTCTAATCATTGTGATTATATTTTAAATATTTGTCTAGTAAGCCAATAGTCTGACTTCCTTGGAGACTTTTTTTTTTTTTGAGATGGAATTTTGTTCTTGTTGCCCAGGCTGGAGTGCAATGGCACAATCTCGGCTCACCAAAACCTCCACCTTCTGATTTCAAGTGATTCTCCTGCCTCAGCCTCCTGAGTAGCTGGGATTACAGGCACCCGCCACTATGCCTGGTTAATTTTGTATTTTTAGTAGAGACAGGTTTCACCATGTTGGCCAGGTTGTCTCGAGCTCCTGACCTCATGATCCACATACCTCAGCCTCCTGAAGTGCTGGGATTACAGGCATGAACAACCACTCCTGGCCTGGGGACATTTTTTTATTGAGTCCTTTTTTTTCCTGTGTATAGGCCATATTTTCTTATTGTTTTTCATGTCTCATAATCTTGATAACTTGACATTTAAAATAATATAAGTTAGCAGCTTTGAAAATTGTACTCTCCCTGTATCAGTCCATTCTCACATTGCTATAAAGAAATACCTGAGACTGCGTAATTTATAAATAAAAGAGATTTAATTGGCTCATAGTCCTGCAGGCTATACAGGAAGCATGGCAACATCTGTTTCTGAGGAGGCCTCATGGAGCTTTTACTCATGGTGGAAGGCAAAGTGGGAGCAGGCATCTTACATGGCAAGAGCAGGAGGAAGAGAGAGAAAAGGGGCAGGGAGATTCTACATACTTTTAAACAACCAGATCTTAAAATAACTTACTGAGAATAGCACTAAGGGGATGATACTAAACCATGAGAAACCTCCCCCATGATTCAATTATGTCCCACCAGGCCCCACCTCCAACGTTGGGGATTATAATTGAACATGAGGTTTGGGTGGAGACACAGATACAAAACCACATCACTCCTCTTTCCCTTGGGTTTGTCATTATTGCTCTTTGTTCTTGTTGTGGTTGTTGCCGCTGCTGTTTGTTTGTTTAGGGACTTTCCTAAGGTAAGCTAGAATAATCTCTATTCCTTGTCCTATGTGGACACTGAAGTCTCTGTTCAATTAGTTCAGTAGTCAGCTAATGACTGCACAGAACTTTCTGTAAATCTCTTGGATCACTGAATCTTCCAATTTTGCTGAGGAACTGTTTGCTTACTGAGACATACCTTTAAGACTCAAGCATGCAGTGTATAACTCTGGCTTAGCCTTCTTTTTCTGCTTATGTAGAGTGTCAAGCTTGACCAGAGGTAAGAGCTCAGGACATGTGCACAGCCTAAGGATGCTTGCCACCAGCACGGTGTTTGAGCTCTGAGAATGGACAGACTGCCTCCTCAAGTGGGTCCCTGATCCCTGAGTAGCCTAACTGGAGACACCTCCCAGTAGGGGCCGACTGACTCCTCATTCCCAGGCTTTTTATTATAAATTTTCTGATAACCTTTTGTTTTCCCATACTCTTATCATTATCTCAGATGGAAGAAATATAAAATCATCGCAAACAACACAAGGGAAAACACTGTTCGCACTGGATGAACTTTGAGTCAGGCCAAACAAAGGCAACCTTGCAAATAGATTTTCCATGGAACTGCCAGGCAGGTCAAATAATGGGATTTTTCTGGGAATAGAAGTTTTGGAGAACTCCAAACTTTTTCTGTCCCCTCCATTGGTTTCTAGGCTTCAGATTTTTACTGTATTGTGGGTTGGTTTCCAAAGATACTGTTGATTTTTAAGACTACTATAGACCTTTCTATTCTTACTCAGTTTTAGCTATTTTCCTTGAGTAAATGCTCTTTTGGTTAAGTCCTAGAGTTCTGAATGGAAGAGGCTTTGATAATTTTTGCCAATGTTTTCTGGAGAAGCAATTTTCAGAAGTCCTTACTTGGATATTTCTTCTTCTTCTTTTTTTTTTTTTTTTTGAGACAGAGTCTCACTCTGTCGCTCAGGCTGGAGTGCAGTCGCGAGATCTCAGCTCACTGCAAGCTCCACCTCCTGGGTTCACGCCATTCTCCTGCCTCAGCCTCCTGAGTAACTCGGACTACAGGCGCCCGCCACTGTACCTGGCTAATTTTTTGTATATTTAGTAGAGACAGGATTTCACCGTGGTCTTGATCTCCTGACCTCGTGATCCACCCGCCTCAGCCTCCCAAAGTGCTGGGATTACAGGCGTGAGCCACCATGCCTGGCCCTTACTTGGGTATTTCTACTAACATTTTGAAAACCTAAATTAAAAATGGGGAAAACATGAACATATGCTTCACAAAAGAGGATATCTAATTTTACTCCTTAAGTTTCTATTCTTACAATATGTGCCCTGCTATGTGCTGGAAAGGTAGATTTCATGAGAGGTGACAATGATTATGTTAAGCCTTAACATACTTTTCATTGGCTCATGCAATGTGACTTTTAAATCTATTATTCCAAGATGGTCGAATAGGAACAGCTCCGGTCTGCAGCTCCCAGTGTGATCAACACAGAAGATGGGTGATTTCTGCATTTCCAACTGAGGTACCTGGTTCATCTCATTGGAACTGGTCAGAAAGTGGGTGCAGCCCATGGAGGGGGAGTCAAAGCAGGGCAGAGCATCACCTCACTCGGGAAGTGCAAGGGGTTGGGGGATTTCCCTTTCCTAGCCAAGGGAAGCCATGACAGATTGTACCGGGAAAATCTGGACACTACCACCTAAACACTGCACTTTTCCAAAGGCCTTAGCCAAGGGTGCACCAGGAGATTACATCCTGCCCCTGGCTCAGCGGGTCACAGAGCCTTGCTCACTGCTAGTCCAAGATCCAACTGCGAGGCAGCAAGCCTGGCTTGGGGAGGGGCATCAGCCATTGCTGAGGCTTGACTAGGTAAACATAGCTGCCAGGAAGCTTGAACTGGGTGGAGCCCACCACAGCTCAAGGAGGCCCGCCTGCCTCTGTAGACTCCACCTATGGGGGCAGGGCATAGCTGAACAAAAGGCAGCAGAAACTTCTGCAGACTTAAACGTCCCTGTCTGACAGCTCTGAAGAGAGCAGTGGTTCTCCCAGAACAGTGTTTGAGCTCTGAAAACGGACAGACTGCCTCCTCAAGTGGGTCCCTGACCCCTGAGTACCCTAACTGGAGACATCTCCGAGTATGGGCCAACTGACACCTCATACAGCCAGGTGCCCCTCTGAGATGAAGGTTCCAGAGGAAGGATCAGGCAGCAATATTTGCTGTTCTGCAATATTTGCTGTTCTGCAGCCTCCACTGGGGATACCCAGACAAACAGGGTCTGGAGTGGACTCCAGCAAACTCCCACCAACCTGCAGCTGAGGGACCTGACTGTTAGAAGGAAAACTAACAAACAAAGGAATAGCATCAACATCAACAAAAGGGACATCCACACCAAAACCCCATCTGTAGGTCACCATCATCAAGACCAAAGATAGATAAAACAACAAAGATGGGGAGAAACCAGAGCAGAAAAGCTGAATTCTAAAAACCAGAGCACCCCTTCTCCTCCAAAGGATCACAGCTCCTCACCAGCAACAGAACAAAGCAGGACACGGAGAATGACTGTGATGAGTTGACAGAAGTAGGCTTCAGAAGGTTGATAATAACAAACTTCCCCGAGCTAAAGGAGAATGTTTGAACCCATCGCAAGGAAACTAAAAACCTTGAAAAAAGATTAGACAAATGACTAACTAGAATAGACAGTGTAGAGAAGACCTTAAATGACCTGATGGAGCTGAAAACCATGGCACGAGAACTACGTGATGCATGCACAAGCCTCAGTAGCTGATTCAATCAAGTGGAAGAAAGGGTATCACTGATTGAAGATCAAATTAATGAAATGAAGTGAGAAGTTTAGAGAAAAAAGAGTAAAAAGAAATGAAAAAAGCCTCCAAGAAATATGGAACTATGTGAAAAGACCAAATCTACATTTGATTGGTGTACCTGAAAGTGACCAGGAGAATGGAACCAAGCTGGAAAACACTCTTCAGGATATTATCCAGGAGAACTTCCTCAACTTAGCAAGGCAGGCCAACATTCAAATTCAGGAAATACTGAGAACACCACAAAGATACTCCTTGAGAACAACCCCAAGACATATAATTGTCAGATTCACCAAGGTGGAAATGAAGGACAAACTGCTAAGAAGAGTCAGAGAGAAAGGTCGGGTTACCATGAAGGGAAGCCCATCAGACTAACAGCGGATCTCTCAGCAGAAACTCTATAAGCCAGAAGAGAGTGGGGGCCAATATTCAACATTCTTAAAGAAAAGAATTTTCAACCCAGAATTTCATATCCAGCCAAACTAAGCTTTATAAGTGAAAGAGAAATAAAACCCTTTACAGAGAAGCAAATGCTGAGAGATTTTGTCACCACCAGGCCTACCTTACGAGAGCTCCTGAAGGAAGCACTAAACATGGAAAGGAACAACCAGTATGAGTCACTGCAAAAACAGGCCAAATTGTAAAGACCATCGATTGTAAAGACCTAGGAAGAAACTGCATCGATTAATGGGCAAAATAAACAGCTAACATCATAATGACAAGATCAAATTCACACATAACAATATTAACCTTAAATGTAAATGGGCTAAATGCCCCAATTAAAAGACACAGACTGGCGAATTGGATAAATAGTCAAGACCCATCAGTGTGCTGTATTGAGGAGACCCATCTCACGTGCAGAGACACACATAGGCTCAAAACAAAGGGATGGAAGATCTACCAAGCAAATGGAAAGCAAAAAAAAAAAAAAAAAAAAAAAAGCAGGGGTTGCTATCCTAGTCACTGATAAAACAGACTTTAAACCAACAAAGATCAAAAGAGACAAAGAAGGCCATTACATAATAGTAAGGGGATCAATTCAACAAGAACTATCCTAAATATATATGCACCCAATACAGGAGCACCCAGATTCATAAAGCAAGCCCTGAGAGACTTACAAAGAGGCTTAGACTCCCACACAATAATAATGGGAGACTTTAACACCCCACTGTCAATATTAGACACATCAACAAGACAGAAGGTTAACAAGGATATCCAGGACTTGAACTCAACACTGTACCAAGCAGACCTAATACACATCTACAGAACTCTCCATGCCAAATCAACAGAATATACCTTCTTCTCAGCACCACGTCGCACTTATTCCAAAATTGACCACATAGTTGGAAGTAAAGCACTCCTCGGCAAATGTAAAAGATAGAAATCACAACAAACTGTCTCTCAGAACATGGTGCAATCAAATTAGAACTCAGGATTAAGAAACTCACTCAAAACCACACAACTACATGGAAACTGAACAACCTGCTCCTGAATGACTACTGGGTAAATAAGGAAATGAAGGCAGAAAGAAAGATGTTCTTTGAGACCAATGAGAACAAAGACACAATGTACCAGAATCTCTGGTACACCTTTAAAGCAGTGTGTAGAGGGAAATTTATAGCAGTACATGCCCACAAGAGAAAGCAGGAAAGATCTAAAACTGACACCCTAACATCACAATTGAAAGAACTAGAGAAGTAAGAGCAAACATATTCAAAAGCTAGCAGAAGGCAAGAATTAACTAAGATCAGAGCAGAACTAAAGAAGATAGAGACACAAAAAACCCTTCAAAAAATCAATGAATCCAGGAGCTGGTTTTTTGAAAAGAACAACAAAGTTGATAGACCACTAGCAAGACTAATAAAGAAGAAAAGAGAGAAGAATCAAATAGATGCAATAAAAAATGATAAAGGGGATATCACCACCAATCACACAGAAATACAAACTACCATCAGAGAATACTATAAACACCTTTATGCAAATAAACTAGAAAATCCAGAATAAATGGATAAATTCCTGGACACATACACCTTCCCAAGACTAAATCAGGAAGAAGTTTAATATCTGAATAGACCAATAATAGGCTCTGAAATTGAGGCAATAATTAATAGTCTACCAACCAAAAAAAGTCCAGGACCAGATGGATTCACAGCCAAATTCTACCAGAGGTACAAACAGGAGCTGCGACCATTCCTTCTGAAACTATTCCAATCAATAGAAAAATAGGGAATCCTCCCTAACTCATTTTATGAGGCCAGCATCATCCTGATACCAAAGCCTGGCAAAGACACAACAACAACAAAAAAAGAATTTTAGACTGACATCCCTGATGAACATCGATGCAAAAATCCTCAATAAAATACTGGCAAACCAGCAGCACATCAAAAAGTTTATCCACCAAGATCAAGTTGGCTGTATCCCTGGGATGCAGGTCTGGTTCAATATATGCAACTCAATAAATGTAATCCATCATATAAACAGAACCAAAGACAAAAACCACATGATTATCTCAATAGATGCAAAAAAGGCCTTCGACAAAATTCAACAGCCCTTCATGCTAAAAACTGCCAATAAACTAGCTATTGATGGAACATACCTCAAAATAATAAGAGCTATTTGTGACAAACCCACACGTGAGTATCATACTGAATGGACAAAAACTGGAAGCATTCCCTTTGAAAACTGGCACAAGACAGGGATGCCCTCTCTCACCACTCCTATTCAACATAGTGTTGGAAGTTCTGGCCAGGGCAGTCAGGCATGAGAAAGAAATAAAGGGTATTCAAGTAGGAAAAGAGGAAGTCAAATTGTCTCTGTTTGCAGATGACATGATTGTATGTTTAGAAAACCCCATTGTCTCAGCCCAAAATCTCCTTAGGCTGATAAGTAACTTCAGCAAAGTCTCAGGATACTAAATCAATGTGCAAAAATCACAAGCATTCTTAAACACCAATAACAAACAGACTGCCAAATCATGAGTGAACTCCCATTCACAATTGCTACTAAATTAATAAAATATGAAGGAATCCAACTTACAAGGGGTGTGAAGGCCTCTTCAAGGAGAACTACAAACCACTGCTCAATGAAATAAAAGAGGACACAAACAAATGGAAGAACATTCCATGCTCATGGATAGGAATAATCAATATCGTGAAAATAGCCATACTGCCCAAGGTAATTTATAGATTCAATGCCATCCCCATCAAACTACCAATGACTTTCTTCACAGAATTGGAAAAAACTACTTTTAAAGTAGTTTAAGTTCATATGGAACCAAAAGTAGTTTAAGTTCCATATTTTTAAAGTGGTTTAAGTTCATACGGAACCAAAAGTAGTTTAAGTTCCATATTTTTAAAGTAGTTTAAGTTCATATGGAACCAAAAAAGAGCCCGTATAGCCAAGACAATCCTAAGCAAAAAGAACAAAGCTGGAGGCATCATGCTATCTGACTTCAAACTATACTACAAGGCTACAGTAACCAAAACAGCATGGTACTGGTACCAAAACAGACCTATAGACCAATGGAACAGAACAGAGGCCTCAGAAATAACACTACACATCTACAACCATCTGATCTTGGACAAACCTGACAAAAACAAGCAATGGGGAAAGGATTCACTGTTTAATAAATGGTGCTGGGAAAACTGACTAGCCATATGTAGAAAGCTGAAACTGGATCCCTTCCTTACACCTTACACAAAAAATAATTCAAGATGGATTAAAGACTTAAATGTTAGACCTGAAACCATAAAAACCCTGGAAAAAAACCTAGGCAATACTATTCGGGACACATAGGCATGGGCAAGGACTTCATGACTAAAACACCAAAAGCAATGACAACAAAAGCCAAAATAGACAAATGGGATCTAATTAAACTAAAGAGCTTCTGCACAGCAAAAGAAACTACCATCAGAGTGAACAGGCAACCTACAGATTTGGAGAAAATTTTTATAATCTAGCCATTTGACCAAGGGCTAATATCCAGAATCTACAAAGAACTTAAATTTACAAGAAAAAAATCAAACAACCCCATCAAAAAGTGGGCAAAAGATATGAACAGACACTTTTCAAAAGAAGACATTTATGCAGCCAACAGACACATGAAAAAATGTTCATCATCACTGGTCATCAGCAAAACACAAATCAAAACCACAATGAGATACCATCTCACACCAGTGAGAATGGCAATCATTAAAAAGTCAGGAAACAACAGGTGCTGGAGAGGATGTGGAGAAATTGGAACACTTTTACACTGTTGGTGGGAGTGTAAACTAGTTCAACCATTGTGGAAAACAGTGTGGTGATCCCTCAAGGATCTAGAACTAGAAATACCATTTGCCACAGCGATCCCATTACTGGGTATATACCCAAAGGATTATAAATCATACAACTATAAAGACACATGCACACATATGTTTATTGTGGCACTATACACAATAGTGAAGACTTGGAACTGACCCAAATGTCCATCAATGATAGACTGGATTAAGAAAATGTGGCACATATATACCATGGAATACTATGCAGCCATCAAATAGGATGAGTTCATGTCCTTTGTAGCAACACGGATGAAGCTGGAAACCATCATTGTGAGCAAGCTATTGCAAGGACAGAAAACCAAACACCGCATGTTCAAACTCATAGGTGGGAATTGAACAATGAGAACACTTGTACACAGGGCAGGAACATCACACACCAGGGCTTGTCGTGGGGTCAGGGGACGGGGGAGGGATAGCATTAGGAGAAATACCTAATGTAAATGATGAGTTAATGGGTGCAGCAAACCAACACAGCCCATGTATACATATGTAACAAACCTGCACGTTGTGCACATGTACCCCAGAACTTAAAGTATAATAAAAAATAAAATATTGCAGTGAGCTGAGATCTGGCCACTGCACTCCAGCCTGGGTGATAGAGCAAGACTCCGTCTCAAAAAATAAAAAATAAAATAAAATAAATCTATTATTCCACAGAAATTCCTATAATGAATGACAGACTCTTCAAGTGCTTAGTTGCTTGACAATCACATAAAATTTTGTAATGTTGATCATGTTCTCTTTCCGAAGTGGTGGTGTGCTTCTCCCTTCTCCTTACATATACTTTTCCTGGTTGGCTTGGTCTGGTAGTTTGGATTCAGCCACCTTAGGAAGCAATGGCTCCTGGATATGTGTCTCTAACCCTAATGTCTCCATTGAAGTCCACACTTTTATATCTAATTGCCTTTAAGACTTATTTAGCCTATAATACCTCAAGTTAAACACATTCAAACTAACTCCTAGTCAGTTTTAAAAAGTCAGCTCTTGCCTATTTGGCTAGATGGAAGTACTATTCCATCCTGTTCTCATGATAGATATACAATTATAGCATAGTACTATCATCATTGACTATTTTTTTCAGGACACAGTATCTGCATAATGTCATTTTATTGAATTTATGACTGAATCCTGGATTGGGAGGTGCTTCCAAAAATGCATGGTTTCTACTATGTGTTTATATACTTGGGAACTGCTGAGTATCAGTCTTTTATAGCTAAAGAAACTGAGGTTCAGAAAGTATGCTATATTGTTCAAGTTTACAGCCACACTGTTAGTGACAAAAATTTAAATTCTTGATATTATATAAAAGATACTGCTATGTATATGTTTGTATATTGACATTTTTTAAACAATTCCTAAAGACAAAAGATTGCATTCCAAAAAGCAGGGCTTAAATTGTTAAGTACTTTCAATGCCATGTCTAATTTGCTTTATTGATCTCATAAAACGGAAGAGATTAGTTTTGTTGACTTTAGGTCCCAAGGAGACAGAAGCAGGGAGGAAGTTCTCTTACACTAGGAGGAAATAACTTGACAGGAAGAAATGCGATAGGGGAAAAATGCCGAAGCCTACCATTTGAAGCTGCCAGAATGGTTCCTCAGCTTGTGCAGATCAAAGTGCTCCAGCTCAGTGTCACGACGCTAAAGTCAATTTTTTATCTTATTTTTCCTGGCTCCCTCCCGGATTCCTTTTTGCCCATAATGCTGCTCTAAGTAGTATTCTGGCTGAGGCTTATAGGAGGCAGACTCACTTGTCTTTAAAATAAATGGACAATGTATGATTCTTTAGAGATAAGCATGTCTTTTAATTGCAAGCACCAGGCCAAATTAGGTGACTCCAAACCACTTATTAATATTTGCTCTGAATTTAAGATAGAAATGAGGTGATTAGGATAAGATGAGTAAATAAAAGAAAATAAATTGGGCAGAAAATGAAGCATGGAAGAATTCTTTTCCCACTTCGGTTTCCTCCTCCTCCTCCTCTTTTATCAGAGCTTTATCAGACTGATTCTATTAAGGTCATGGACAAGAATCAATATATCAAGATGAGCTGAGTTGTTGAGGTGTTACAATACAATTTTATCTTTATTAATTTTAGAGGGAGTCAAAATTAGATTTGATACTGAGAAGTTTGGTAGTTATAAACTTTACAGGATTTTTTTAAGAGAAAAAGATATTTTCTGTGGTATTTCATACTTTCTTTTCATCCATAAAATTTTGTTAAAAAGGTAACTCATAATTTCTCAAAATGAGAAGAGCATCACAGAAAATTATAATAAACTATCTTCAGTCAGAAGCATACATTTATATTTTAACTGTAAATTTTAATCCTTGTCTCATTCATTGTCTTTGGCCGGAAATGTTAAGACAAGTTGAGTATTTTTAATATTTTTTTTAAAAAATACACTTAAGGGAGTGAGAAATCAAATAACTATTAAGAATAAAAAAAGTGGCCGGGCGCGGTGGCTCAAGCCTGTAATCCCAGCACTTTGGGAGGCCGAGACGGGCGAATCACGAGGTCAGGAGATCAAGACCATCCTGGCTGACACGGTGAAACCCCGTCTCTACTAAAAAATACAAAAAACTAGCCGGGCGAGGTGGCGGGCGCCTGTAGTCCCAGCTACTCGGGAGGCTGAGGCAGGAGAATGGCGAGAACCCGGGAGGCGGAGCTTGCAGTGAGCTGAGATCCGGCCACTGCACTTCAGCCTGGGCGGCAGAGCGAGACTTCGTCTCAAAAAACAAAACAAAACAAAACAAAACAAAAAAAAAAAGAATAAAAAAAGTTAGTTGATGAGTGATATTTCTCTGGAAAAACAGCTTATATATTATTGAAACAAATTTCTAGAGGGGAATACATCTGAATTAGAGAATTGTGTAAGTCTCAGGCCCTAGAAAACTTTTATCTGCCTCCTCCTCCAATATAGAATTTCCTCTGACTTGTTTTGAATCACAGCACACTCAGTTTAAGGGATGTCTGCTTGGTGGGCCTATGCTGAATATAAAATTCTATTCAGAGGAAGTTGAGGAAAAAGTTACCTATTTTTTTCAACTAGCAGCATGAGAAAACTTAAATGTAATGAAATGAATGTGATGAAATAAAGCCCCACTTATTATTCATTCGGGATATGATCTGAAAAAGCTGACCTGAAATATTATGTCTGAATTATTTTTCTTGGAAAAAAGTTCTTTGTTTCAAAGTGCAAATTGTAACAAAGCACTAACACTTAGCATGTCAAAGAAACTCCACTTGAACAAGTGATCCCATCTCTGTGAATGTTCCATGTAATTATAATAAAAATGGCAACCCAAACTCTTGAATACCCATAGGAAGAATTATCATGTCTGAATGTACCCAAAGCTTAACTGCTAGCCAAAAAGAAACACCTGAACTTAAAGATAATTGACTCAATTTCTCACAGAAAGACACCATTTTGAATTTACAGCAATATTTTAAAAGAGAAAATCAAGAGCACTTAATATCCCTAGGACAACAAGTTAGTCATTTTTGGGGTAATGGTCTTCACTGTTGCTGTGTGATTATTTGGGGGGTCTATCCCCAGAGGTTCCAATTCAGTAGATCTTGGGTAAGTCTCACTGTTTTTTAAACTAATAGCAAAGGCAATGTGGGTCATCCATTATTCATACCTTGATAGACATTGTCAGAGATCAGTCATTGTCCACTGGGGAAGATTTTGTCCCCCTGAGGACATTTAGCAAAGATGGGGCCATTTTTATTTGTCATAACTGGTGGAATTAGGAATGTTTATTGATATCTAGTGGTTAGAGACCAGTGATGCTGTTAAACATCCCACCATGCACAGGACAGCCACTCACAACAAAGAATTATCCAGCCCAAGTATCAAGATCGCCAATATTGAGAAACTCAGACCTTAGAGAAATTAATGTCTGATTTTAATGTAGAATGTATGTGAAAGTTTTCATTTTTCAATCCCTTTATTTCCTACCAGACATTATCTCTTTTTTTTTCTACTTTGTTAAAGGTATAGAGGAAAATACTTTTAACTTAGTCCTTCAAAAATGCCAGTTTTCTATACTAATTTTATGAGCAGTGGGACAGTTTCAAACATGCACTCAACTTGCAATGTGAAAGAGCTGTGTAGTCTCTCTCAGGCCAGAAAGCACTGGCACTGTATAAGAATATAAGAATCCAAGGATACACTATGCTTTTGTTGAGAAGACCCTACAAACAGAAAACTATTGAGACTGAAGCACACAGATTAAGATAGGGAAAGAGGGAAGATAAGAGCAGTGAGGCTGACATGGTGTAGGGCTGGAAAGCTTGTAGAACTTGTAGACTGTAACAGTATAGAGCTTGTAAAATCTTTGCTGAGGATTTTAGAATTTGTCATAACAATAATGGAGAAATATTACAGAATTTCATGCAGGAAAATGACCCAAAATTTTAAGCAGGGAAATGTCACAATCTCATAAAATCCACTCTGGCTACTGTACTGAGAATAGATTTGGAAGTAAGACAAGAATACATTTAGGAAGATAAACCAAATAGGTTATCATATTGTCTTATAAAGAGGTTAAAAGTGGTGATGGATTGGATTAGGGATTGACAGTGGAAATTAAGAGAAGCTGATGGGTTTACATTACATTAGGTGGTAGAATGAACTGGTCTTGGTGAATAAATGTGGAGGGTTAATGAAGAGGATTACTAGTTTGGAAAACTGGATGAATGGTGGTACTAATGTCATGAAGGAAAATGTAATGAAGGAAAATGTAATTTATTTATCATGATAATACAGTTTTCCCTTAGTATCTGTTGGGGATTGGCTTCTGGACTCCCTGAGAATACCAAAATCCACAGATGCTCAAATCTCTCCTATAAATGGCATAGTGTTTGCTTATAACCTACACACAACCTCCTATATACTTTAAAATTACCTACACATCACTTCATGTGTATGGATTCAATGTAGTACTCAGCATATGGCAAATTCAAGTTTTGCTTTTCGGGACTTTGTGGATTTTTTCCCCAAATATTTCTGATCCAGAGTTGGTTGAATCCGCAGATCAGAAACCATGGATATGGAGGACTGACTGTATATATATATATTCCATCATGAGATTAGTATTCCTATGGAAAAAAGAAGAGAGACCAGAGCTCACTGCCTCCTCCATGTGAAGACAGAGTGAGAATGCTGCCCTCTGCTAGACAGGAAATGAGCCCTCAGTGGGGAACGAAATTGGCTGGCACCTTGATCTTGGACTCCTCAGCCTCGGGAACTGTTAGAAATAAATTTCTGTTGTTCTAGCCACCCAGTCTATGGTATATTATTATGGCAGCCCCAGCTGTCTAAGACCAACACAAAAATGATAATACTCTGGCTCCTACTATTGCTCCAAGTAATAATCTATTATTGTCTCTGACTCCTGAGTCTCATATCTTCTGCAAGCATGTAACATGCTAAAGTGAATTATGTTACTCTGAGTGAAATATATAATGCACCCTTCCTTAAATGTATTGACATAGAAACTTTTTTATGTTCTAAATGAAACATTTTAGAAGACATTTGCTGTAGATTCTCTTGGCCTATGTTTTAAAAGCATGAGTGGGACAAGTATACTTCAGATTCTCTTTGACTTTGAGAAAATTACTTAAGATTGCCCATTTTCTTTGGCTTCTGTGTAAAAATTTGATAAGGTGCTTTGTCAAGAATAAGCTGCACTGAATGGTCGACACTAATAGGATAGTCAACAGGGAAGAAAATTTCCTCCTTTAAATTTTTGATAAGATAACAATTAGCCTTTGTTTTCTACATCAGTCTTTTGCGGGCAAGATCAGTGTGCCAAACTGTCTCATCAGTGTCCTTCTCTTTTTACCCTCACAGTCTGTATGAGCCATTGTGGTTTGATAAAATATCCTTTCTAGCCGCATTTGCTCATCTGTATTTATATATTAGCATGGTACATTGGAAAACAGGAGCATGCATTTGTGTTTGAGCCTTTGTAACAAATGATCACAAATTTAGCAGCTTAAAATAATACAGATGTATTATCTCACAATTTTTATGAGGCAGGAGCCTGGGTATAGTTATCTGTGTTGTGTATAAAGACACATGTAACCCCATGCATTTATTTTTTCTGTTCTGTTAGAAGGAATTAGTGTATCACAGCTGGTTTATATCCTTTTCTTATATGAGCAAGATATCGTTCTTTCTCATATAAAAATGGGCAGTTCTCAAGAGTAGCCTAAGAGCAGGAGAAAGCACATTTTAACATATTGTCAATGTACAGAGTAGAAGACACAAGATATTTAAAGGGAGTAAATCCGGAGACTCTTCAGATGAAGGGCCAGCCATAAGTAAAATAATGTATTTCTTTAAAGCAGCACATGGAACCCCAGATTATGTTTTCACATATTTAGAAATAATAATTTAATGGGAAAGCATTCTTAATATTCACTGGATGTAATTTTCCCATAAATTCTAAATTTTGTATATCACTAAAAATAGAAATGAATCATGACGGTATATTAGAGAAGAATTATATTTTTATAAAAAGGATATAACTAAACTAACTTGAAGACATTTTGTCTTGTAGGAAATAAAATAAAAACTAGGTCATGCCAGCAAATATTACAACTTAAACAGGAATAACTTTTGCTCAATTCTACTAGATTTTCAAAAATTTTAACAAGCTCTGAACATTTTCTGTATACTTATTGTGCATTGCTTTTATCTATTGTTTCTGTTGTTTCTAAGGATATATTTAAAAAGATTCAAGCTAAAGCACAATGATGCAGTTATTACCAATGTCTCATAAATCTCTTCAAATTACCTTTTTCTCAGATAGATCAATTATTAATGTAGATATGGCTCTCAGAGTAATAGGGATTCAAGCTAAGTGTAGCATGTTCACTCTATTGCTTGTTTATAACTATCAATTATTCATGTTTCATTTCCTGTGTGCATCAAATACTATTGCAGCAAAATCCCTTCTGCTCTTGCTAGTATGTAATTTCTCCCTCCCTTGAGAGAGATTACCATGTACCCTGCAGCTCATTTTGCTTGGGTTATGGCATAGTGTTATCTACAATGTGAAAGAATTTAGCTTTGTTGTTGTAAAAAATTTATGTGTATGACAATCACTTATGTTGAAATGGATTACAGTATTATTCACTGATTATAATTCTATTTTGCAGAATGGCTATTGCAACTATCAGTACAGAAGTCCCAAGGAATATTTTACACCTTTTACATGCTATTATGATAACATACAAAGTTGAAATAATGGCCTAGTATAGCAATTATTTTTAGAATATCTTACCTAATGACCATCAACAGGACTTGACGCTTACAGCTAAAGTAGAGGGTTGTATTAATTACTCAGCTAAAAATGGGAAGAACCACCTGTACTTTTTGGGAACAAGCTAAACCTTTATAAATGTGCACATTTCCTGATTTTAATATGTTGTTTGAATTCATAAATCTCAAAAGTAGCTAAATTTTGAAATATTTTGTGTATATGCCACTTCACTAAATATTTACTACCTACCAATGGGTGCACGAAACTCTTTTGGGCACTATAGTTATACTTACTCATATAAAATAGAGAAAATATTGTCATTATTTAACATTCATGGAGACTGTATTGTTCCTGTATGATACAGAGGTAGCCTGGGTTCTTACATTTTTAGTAGCAAATTGATTGCCATATTAACTACTCTACTACTAATATAAATTCTTAATGTGTTTTCAGTCATTGTTCTAATTTCTTCATGAAGCTTGTCTCATTCTGTCATTACAACCACGTAACGAAGTAGTACTCTTCTCCTCATTTTATAGATAAGAAAGTTGAGGCCCATATAGGTTAAAGAATGTATTTAGCAAACTCATAGGGTCATGACTTAACTGGGATACAAATATAGTTCTAGTCCTAGAACCCATGTTCTTAGGCATTATGTATGCTATATCACCTCTTAAGAGCTGGTACACCTTTCCCATCTGTAAAATGAGAAAAAGAGTAATACTCCATGATGTGGTTGTAAGGGTAGAATGAGACAAGCTACACAAAGAAGTTAGAACAATGACTGACAATACAGAATCAAGAATTTATATTAGTAGTAATAGTAGTTAGTATGGCAACCACTTTGCTACTAAAAATGTAAGAACCCAGGCTACCTCTGTGTCATACAGGAACAATACAGTCTCCATGAACCAAAGCTCTTAGCCATTATGTATGCTATACCACCTCTTAATGCTATTACACAAAAATGTATACATCACTGCATGGCTAGATGTTTGCATATTTTTGCTTCCTGTCTCAATTTTCTCCCTTGCACAAACCTTGATGTAGATTTCAAGAAATTGCTTTGGAATTCTAGATTCTTTATCCTTGTCTTTGTTTCCCGGGAACACTTCTTATGGAGGATGTTTAAAGCTGTCCTTCTTTCAATGAAAAGGAAAAAGCTGTCAGTTGCTGCAACTTATTTAGATATGCACTGACTTTACCCACCTATGGTTTTTCTCACTGAAACAGAAAATACGTGTAAACATAATTTTATTTTGCATAACTTTTATTCTTAGATTATATTACAATGTGTCGGTCTCAAGTATAACTACAATATAATTTATGACAAACTCAAACATTTTGAGCATTCATAGATCTATAAAATTTGTAAAGAATCCTATGTAAACAGCTTTATTATATTCATGGCTATTTATTTATTTTCATGAAGCAATTCTTGATTGTTTTCCTCAGGAAGATAATAACATAATAAACCACAGATATTTTTTAAAAACTGGTGGCCTTTATACATAGCTCCTACACCCAGGCCAATTCCCTGGCCATCCTAATTTGTTGGCCCTTCTCTCAGTACTTCTATTAACGTTTCTCTGAAATAGCTATTTAGAACTGCTTTATTTATGTATGCATTGTATTTTCACTCTTTTTAATAAAGCTATCAAAATTCTATAAAATCATGCTAAATATTTGTGATGTTCAACAGTCAGCATTTAAAAACAGCTCACAAGTCACCCAAATCTTTTGCAAACTAGGTAACTATCAAAATGCTAAAATTAGATTCTCTAATTTTCATTCGAAAGATTTGTGTTCAAACCTGTCTGGGGCATGGTGGCTCATGCCTGTAATCCAGCATGTTGGCAGGTCATGGCTGTAGGACCACTTGAAGCCAGGAGTTTGAGACTAGCCTGGGGCAACAGAGCAAGACCCCTTATCTACAAAAATTTAAATATTAGCCGGGCATGGTGGCATGCACCTGTAGTCCTAGCTACTTGGGAGGCTGAGGCAAGAGGGTTGCTTGAGCCCAGAGTTGAGGCTGCAGAGAGCTATGATCATGCCACTGCACTCTAGCCTGGGTGACAGAGCAAGACCTGGTCAGTTAAAAAAAATTTTTAGAAAACCTGTTTGCTTCCATTTTATTCTAAATTAAATTCTTCAGTGTAACTGCCATTCTGTATTGTTGGGTGTAATAAGTTCAGTGATTGTAAAATTTAAATATTAATATGACAGTGCCTTCTGAAGGGTGATACAATCAGTACAAACAGTAATCCACACGGAAAGAGAAGTCTAATTTTACTTCAAGGTTATACTTAATAGGCTCTTTCTTCCAAATATTGTTTTTAATTGATAAAAAGTCACAAGTAGACATTTCTGAAACAAACATAAATATATATAAAACTTAACCATGTTATTTTTTAAAAAATCATAGTTCATGAAATAGGAAAAAGAACAACTTTATATGTTTTTTTGAAAAGCTAAGAAGAAATTGTGTTAACGAACCAGTTGCCCATATTTTTTATTTTACATAAAAACAAGGCAATGTAAAAACATTAATAGAAAATTACACACAAACCTGTCAAACATCTTTTCATACTATATTATATAAGTATTCATAATGCAGTTAACTTGTGAGTTTGAAATAATGATAGATTGAATTCAAATTTAAGGTGATGTTAAATTCTTAATTGAATGTATTAAAAAATTTGATGACTGTAATATATTTTTTGTAGGTCCCTACTTAAATTATCAAAACCTATTTCCAACAGGCGTGGCAGGTATGGGATGCAATGATCTATATAGTCTCGGAAAACACTGCATGCTGTCTTTCATATTAAATTAAAAAGTGGTTCAAATAACCTAAGATGAATGAACCTAAGATGGTATAAAGAATCTTTAGCCCTAGATATAGTTTTATACGTACATTAGAACAAATGTCTCAAAGTCATAACGGATGTTGTAAAATATATCACAATTTAAAAACATTCTAGACTTCCTGTCTCATTCTTTAACCATAACCGTTTGTTTCTATAAGTACATTTAAATCCTTTCTTTTTCAATTTTCAGAACAACAAAAATATGTACTTTAAACATTTATTATATAAATGTAATTTATTATTTTTTAAATATGAAAAGCAAATTAGTGAAAGATGTTTTATATATTCGCTTCAAAACCTCCCACAAAAATCTTCTAAATAAAACTATGTTCTATCTATGTAGCTCAACTTTTGCCTGTGCATGAATGACTTTATAGAAGAAAGATCTCATATTCCTGAAATAAACTCATGAAAAAAAGCATTACAGTTATTTCTTTTCAAAGTACTATTAATAGGTGTTTTCAAAAAACTAGATGTATACAGCTAATGCAAAATGAATATGTGCTTGATAAATTAGAAGCCCATGGTACTGTGTTGATTGAGGCAAAATATATTTCATATAATAGAATTTTAAGGAGAAGGTGACATCTTCCTCATTGTATACATTGAAGTATGTAGGTCCAAAAGATTACTTCCATAATTTAGGAAAGTAAGTTGGTGGCAAGAGAGCAAGTTGGCAAGAATCCCTATTTCAATGCTTTTTTATTCATACTAAACACATATATCTGTGTTGAAAGTCTGTCATATTATATGACTTGAAAGCTTGCCAAACACAGGATTGTATACAAGTGATGCAATAAATACTGTGCCAAGGTTATTATCTGCTCAAACATATACCATGGTCAAACAACTAACTGCATATCAGGAAGGATTTCATCAACTTTGCTTACAGCTAAAGGATGACTAAACAATACCGCATGAGAAAGCAGGAAAATTTGACAAAAGTTTAAGAGACTATTATCAGTATTTTGGGCAGCACAGCCCAATGTTAGGCTATATAAGTAATAGCAAATAGAACTTCCGTCAATTACTTTTTTTCTCAGTTATCTTTATTTTTTGAGGAGTGTAATATGTACTTAGAATAATTTTTCAAGTTCTGTGGTTATTCTATGAACAAAGAGGGATATGAAAGAAGAAAGGCTATGAAACACAATACTCTAAAGGTAAGTATTATCCTTGTTGGCATGTGAGTCAAGATGAATGAAAAGCATTTGTAGAAACGAATAGCCTACATATATTTTTAATCCCATGGCATTTTATAGGCACATATAAATTGGTTCTAATGCAATGTAGAATAAATTTAAGCACCTCAATATATAGAATAACCTCTGTACATTGCTAAAAAGTCAAGCTCCCTAATAATGCATTTTAACTAAACATTCATTACTAATGTTCATTACTTCTATCAAGCATCTCATTGCAAAGCCAAGGCAAAATACTTTTGTTGATTTTCAAATAATAGATAAATAATAGATTTTTCTGTGTGTGTGTGTGTTGTTTATTTACATGGGAAATATGAATAATTACAATCCTGTGAAAAGATGACAAGGCAGATGTAAAAGTTTTCTATGTGGTCTTCTGATTTATTGAAAACCAAAAAACTGAATCACCTTTGTTTACTATAATCAACAATTCCTACAGAGTTCTCTTACGATTCTTACAGAATCATCAGTGCAAAAATAACCATCTGCTAATGCTGCCCACCTTTCTTAGGATATCAGGGTTAGTGACTGCACTGCCTTTGAGAATATTTTGATAAAAAGGATTTTGGCATAGACCTCCTCAAAAGAGTTTTATTAACACAAATAAATCACTTTCACAGGCTGTAAACAATATATCAAAAATGAAGTTCTATTTTTTGCTTTCCTTGCTGTCTTTCCCTTTGTCTTCCTTTTCTGTTCTGTCTTGTTCATATTTCTCTTTGTCTGGCTTTGTTACACTATCATATGAAGGTGGAGAGGTGGTGGATGAAGTGGCATCTGTTTTTTCTGGACTTGAGTTCTCATTAACGTTATCAAAAGCCATATCTTTTTTATTGAGTAAATCATCATCTCTGTCTCCATCTTTTATGTATATACTTGATATATTTTTGACATTTTGCCTTAAGCGGTAACGTCTATAAGCACGTTGAATGACAGTAGCAGACACATCCTCTTGTTTCCGTTTCAGTGTGGTTGTGATGGGTTCATAGGAAACTTTGGAAGGATTTGCAGACATGAACCTTTCTTCCATCTGTGAACGAAGAGAATCCATCTCCCCACTCTCACCCAAAACACGCTTTGTAAAAGCAAATAAGATGTCAAGACAATGGATCCGGTCACCACTGACCATGGGCAGATCCATGGCAATGAGTTGGACTTTGTTGGGTTTTGCTATGAGAAGAGGAGGATCCAGGGCAGCTGCAAAATCAGAGAGCTTGTTATATTCTATAAACTGAGTTGCATCTGGATCAAACTTCTCCCAAACTTCATAGAACATCTCAAAGTCATCCTCACTCAGAGGTTCAGTACTTTCTTCAGTGGCAACACTAAAATTCTCCAGTATGACTGCAATGTACATGTTCACCACAACCAGGAAGGAAATGATGATATAACTAACAAAGTAGAATATTCCAACAGATGGGTTACCACAGTCTCCTTCAACTGAACTTCCAGGATGAACTTTTTTTGGATCACAGTCAGGTGGCTTACTGTTAAGAATAGGCGCTAGCAATCCATCCCAGCCAGCAGAGGTTGTAATTTGGAACAGGCAAATCATACTGTTGCCAAAGGTCTCAAAATTGAACATGTCATTAATTCCATCTTCCTTTTTAACATAGGCAAAGTTGGACATCCCAAAGATGGCGTAGATGAACATGACCAGGAAAAGCAAGAGGCCGATGTTAAACAATGCAGGAAGGGACATCATCAAAGCAAAGAGCAGCGTGCGGATCCCCTTTGCTCCTTTGACTAGACGTAAGATTCGGCCAATCCTGGCAAGACGGATCACTCGGAACAGGGTAGGGGACACAAAATATGTTTCAATCAAATCAGCTAGAAACATACCTATGTGTGGAGGAAAATAATAGAAATAAAATATCTAAATATCTATGCTACATAAAATGATGACTCTAAACAGTTTTATCTGTCAACTCGTTTCTTATGAATTCAAGACAGTTATTTTATACTGAATGCAATTACTTAAAAAAGGATTAAGCAATTCCAAAGAAAAATGACTGACATTACCATTCTGACATTTTCTCCTTTTTACTAAGTTCATGGGCCATTTTCTTCCTCCATAATAGTGTTTTAAATTTTAAGAATAATACCTACTCACATAGAAAATTCAAACAATACCATTAAATGCTAAAAGAAAATATAAACCACCTGAAATGTCAACAACAATAACTATTATCAATATTTTTTTGAGTATCACTTCAGACATTTTTCTGTGCAAGCATATGTACACACACAAACAAATGTATTCATGTTATATAAGCTTTTTTTGTAGCCTATTTTTTATTTATTTTTCAAGACAGGGTCTCGCTCTATCACCAAAGTTGGAGTGCAGTGGCGTGATGTTGGCTCACTGCAATCTCCGCATCCCAAGATCAAGTGATTCTCCAGCCTCAGCCTCCAGAGTAGCTGGGACTACAGGCATGCGCCACCACACCTGGTTAATTTTTATATTTTTGGTAGGGACGGGTTTCACCATGTTGGCCAGGCTGGTCTCAAACTTCTGACTTCAAATGATTTCACCCACCTCGGCCTCCCAATGTGCTGGGATTATAGGCATGAGCCATGGTTCCCAGCCTGTAACCTATTTTAATTTATTTATGTGTCATGGAGATAGTTTCATAAAAATGACAACAAAATAACTTATTATAGTGGTATAATGCTCTCTTAAAATAACCACAGATTGAAGACTAGCACTTATACTGTTTCCATTTTTGTTACTGAAATGAATATCTAAATAGGTATGTTCTCCTAATTGCATGAGTATGTTTTAATAATATATTAACAGAACTTGTTTCAACAGCATATATACAGTTATATAAATACACACATACTATGTATACACATATACCATATATATATACACATGCTATATATATACATAATATATACTATATATAGTATGTATGTGTATATATAAATACACTATATATAGCTGAACCTATCTCCAGAAAGCCTGTACTAATTAACATTTCTAATGGCAGTATATGAATGTGCTCATACCTTACACGTTCACCAGTATTGAGTACTACCATTCTTCTTTATAACTTTTTACCAAAAAATGGTCATGACATTTGAAAACATCTACTATTGTAATTTATTTGCATTTTTTGTGAAAATAATCCACAATTTGTCTTGTATTTTGTCATTTTGTATCCTTATTGGTTGTTTTTAACTTCTGTTTTTGGCTTAGTTGGTATTTTCCCATGTGTCTATTGGGATTTTTACTATATTCTTATTAATTTATAAGAACAATTTTCTATTTAAAGTATTGATCCTTTCTCAGCCTTAACTGTTACATAAACATTTCCCCTATTTTTTGTCTTTCAACCTTTTATTTATGATGATTTTTTCCTCAAAGAATATTTTGTTTTTTTGTGCAGTCATTTCTTCTTCGTTTTTTTTTTAGCTTTACAAATTTGTGTTATGAATAGAAAGGACTATAAGAGTATATGGTTATATGTCTATTTCCACATATTTCCTACTAGAATCTCTTTTTTTAACTATAGACTTTGATTCATGTGATCCGTTCACTCAGTAAATTGGTAATTATACATTAAAGTTTAATTTGGACTCTCTCTTCAAACTCATTGAGCGTTTGTATTTGAACAGTTTTACTTAACATCAATATTATAAGTCTTAATATTTTGCAGAATAAGCCACCTCTTATCACCCTAATTTTCTTCCGATGAATTTAGAATCATTTAGACTTACATTGTTATTGTCAATTTATTACCCCCACTGCATAAAAAGACTCATTGATATTTCCCTTGAACTTGTAGATTAATAAATAAAAAAGTCTTAATTACAATGATAGAAGCTTATCTAAGTACATGATAATCCTTTCAATTATTTCAGCTTTCTTTTATATCCTAAAGTTTTCTTCAGAAGTCTCATATGATAAAGTTATTGTTAGATAATTTACTTTATTTTTATTGCAATTGTGAATCAGATTTTCTATTTTTTTCATGTATAAGATTATTAGTGTTGGCACATGTAATTTAAAATTTGTACCTTTTCAACTCTAATTGAATTTATTTTTAGTTGATTCTCTCATTATATGAAGAAGGTCATTCATTATATGAAGAACTTCTTTCATTATATGAAGAAGGTCATTATATTAAGATAAGGATCGTTTGCTCCATTGTTTGGATATATGTACCTCTTTGTTTTCTTATCTAATTGCATTGGCCAACACTATTAAAAACAGGGATGATACAGGGACACCTTTTTTTCCCTGACTTAATGGGAATGCTTTCAGAATTATTATTGTTAGTGTGAAATTCTCATCTAAATTTTAATTGATTTTCCTATATCAATTTTGGTGTGACTTCTGGTGATAATATCCTTTTCCAAAAATATTGATTTTAAATGCTTATTCTGTTCTGTGGCACTCAGTTTTATGAGTCTAAGTTATGCAACCTTTAACCTTTTCAGACTGATAACCTGTTGATTAAGTTTGTAGTAAATAATCTCTATAATCTCTATTAAAAGTTTATAATTCTAAAAAGAAATACAATCCTAAAATACTTTGCAAGATATGTGAAAATAATGAAAAAAACCCCAAGAAGATAGAAAAACAGCCATGATAATGAATATGTAGGAAGTATAAAATCATGTGCTGTTATTCACAGACATGACCATGGCTGGTTGAGGAATGATTCACATTTTATACACTTGTGAAGTATTAAGCCTTAAAAAATAAAACTGGCATTTCTAGAGACTTTAACTTCACTTTAAATTCTGGAAGAATTTTCAGAAATTCACAGATATTCTGGCTATTGATATTATCATTAATCAAATGACAAGTCTCACATGTGCTAAAACCAGAAGTGATTTCAGATTCAACACTGGTTTTTCCAAGACACAGCTATATACACAGCTATATATAAACATGGTAACTAGCTTTGCAAAGGTAATATTGGAAACTAAATATCAACAAGTATAATTTCCTTCTAACAGATAGAAATATTTGGCTTTGGGGCCTGTAGCGTAAACCCAGAAACACTGTAGTATGAGAGACACAGATATTTTTATTTTGCTTTTTAGGATTTTTTCATTCTTTCATTATACTGACTTACTCAAGAATAAATCTGCATTCAAGAATTCAGAATATACTTCCTCGAGCATAAGTGAAGTGTAGCTTTACTCAAAAAATAAAATCTGAATAATAAATATTCTTACCTACAATGGAGATAATCACAACCACAAAATCAAAAATATTCCATCCTATAGTGAAGTAGTAGTATCTGAGGGAGATCAGTTTTAGCACACATTCTCCAGTGAAAAGGATTATAAAAACCACATTTATCCAATATAAAACGTCAGTCATATATGGACTTTGACCCTCCTTTTCTACCATCATGGTTACCATGTTGAGACAGATAAGAACCATGATACTGATATCAAATGCTTGATTTGTCACTAGGTCAAATATACATCCTTGGATTTTGTTCTGCAAAGAAACGAGAATAATATTGAATGCAGAGTAAATTTTTCAAGTAGTATCTAGAAATTAAAGATGTGCATTAAAAATGAATTAGAAATAATTTGAAAATCTATATGCTAAAGATACATATTTTTTTTTACCCCTGGACGAGGAATTGGCTTTTGTGGCTTCTTGGACCCCAGCTTTTTCATTGCATTGTAGTATTTCTTCTGTTCTTCTGTCATAAAGATGTCTTGACCTCCAAGGTAAAGAAACAAAAAAGAAATGTAGTTAAAACCAGAATCATTGTCTAGATCTTTCTACAGATCACTAAGATAGGTTAAAATGTGTTAATATAGAAATAAAATGTATTTTATTGTGTTCATGGTAGCTATACATAAACTATGTCTTAAATAATTATATATGTGTAGAAACGTGGGTCTCCAAACACAGCTAAATGTACATATATAAAATATTTGTATTACATATAACAAGGATTGGCTCAATTTTCTTTTGGTGTGCTAATCAGTGTTGTTTTAAACTATGTACTTGTACATTTTTTATCTGCTAGCTGTCTTACCATGAATTTTATTGCTAAGAAAAGTTATAAGAATTAAAGGTAATGAATATCCTCTTTGATGATTTGGCTAATATTCAGAACTTTGATAAAGAATAGGGAGTCAAATCATGAGTGAACTCCCATTCACAATTACTACAAAGAGAATAAAATACCTAGGAATCCAACTTACAAGGGATGTGAAGGACCTCTTCAAGGAGAACTACAAACTACTGCTCAACAAAATAAAAGAGGACACAAACAAATGGAAGAATATTCCATGCTCATGGATAGGAAAAATCAATATCGTGAAAATGGCCATACTGCCCAAGGTAATTTATAGATTCAATGCTATCCTCATCAAGCTCCCATTGACTTTCTTCACAGAATTGGAAAAAACTACTTTAAATTTCATGTGGAGCCAACAAAGAGCCTGCATAGCCAAGATAATCCCAAACAAAAATAACCAAGCTGGAGGCATCACACTACCTGACTTCAAACTATGCTAAAAAGCTACAGTAACCAAATCAGCATGGTACGGTACCAAAACAGATATATAGACCAATGGAACAGAACAGAGACCTCAGAAATAGCACCACACATCTACAACCATCTGATCTTGGACAAACCTGACAAAAATGATGAATGGGGATAGGATTCCCTATTTAATAAATGGTGCTGGGAAAACTGGCTAGCCATATGTAGAAAGTTGAAACTGGATCCCTTCCTTACACCTTAAACAAAAATTAACTCAAGATGGATTAAGGACTTAAATGTAAGACCTAAAACCATAAAAACCTTAGAAGAAACCCTAGGCAATGCCATTCAGGGACATAGGCGTGGGCAAAGACTTCATGAGTAAAACACTAAAAGCAATGACAACAAAAGCCAAAATAGACAAATGGGATCTAATTAAACCAAAGAGCTTCTACACAGCAAAAGAAACTGTCATCAGAGTGAACAGGCAACCTACTGAATGGGAGAAAATTTTTGCAATCTATCCATCTGACAAAGGGCTAATATCCAGAATCCACAAAGAACTTAAACAAATTTACAAGAAAAGAAAACAAACAAACAACTCCATCAAAAAGTGGGCAAAGGATATGAACAGACACTTCTCAAAAGAAGGCATTTATGCAGCCAACAGACCTATGAAAAAAATGTTCATCATCACTGGTCGTCAGAGAAAGACAAATCAAAACCACAATGAGATACCATCTCACGCCAATTAGAATGGCGATCACTAAAGTCAGTAAACAACAGATGCTGGAGAGGATGTGGAGAAATAGGAACACTTTTACACTGTTGGTGAGAGTGTAAATTAGTTCAATCATTGTGGAAGACACTGTGGCGATCCCTCAAAGATCTAGAATTAGTAATACTACTTGACCCAGCAATCTCATTACTGGATATATACCCAAAGGATTATACATCATGCTACTATAAAGACACACACACACTTATGTTTATTGCAGCACTATACACAATAGCAAAGACTTGGAACCAACCCAAATGTCCATCAATAATAGACTGGATAAAGAAAATGTGGCATATATACACCATGGAATACTATGCAGCCATAAAAAATGATGAGTTCATGTCCTTTGCAGGGACATGAATGAAGCTGGAGACCAACATTCTCAGCAAAATATCACAAGGACGGAAAATCAAACTCTGCATGTTCTCACTCATAAGTGGGAGTTGAACAATGAGAACACAAGGACACAGGAAGGGGAATATCACACACCGGGGCCTGCTGGGGGGTTGGGATCTGTGGGAGGGATTGCATTAGGAGAAATACCTAATGTAAATGACAAGTTGATGGGTGCACCAAACCAACATGGTACACGTATACGTATGTAACAAACCTGCACATTGTGCACATGTACCCTAGAACTTAAAGTATAACAACAAAAAAGAATAGGGGCTACATACAATAACCAAAATTGTATTAATTTTATATTCATTTTAATATGCCATTATTCCTTTACAGAAAAATGAATATAAACTAAAAAGATAATATACATTTCTATATCTCTGTTTCAAGAAACTCTTTGACTACCTTTTTAATTCTAAATAAAGGATTTCAACATAAACACTTTATTGGATGTCAACATTATGCTTGATAGATTTCTGGGTACTGAGGAAGTTATCAATTATCAGACCCAAACTGAAGGACTTTCCAATTAATTATGTAAAAGAAAATATAACTTTTAAAATCAACACAAAATAACATAACATCTAAATGAGGTTTTTGACTGGAAAAGCCTAAATCTCACAAAGAGGGCTAGAAGCTTCAGTTGCTCCCTTCATTCTCTGCTAATTTCTTAAATTATCTGTAAGTTTTACAGATTTATGTATATTCTACATTGATCTGTAATTACATCTTTTTTAGTCACAGCATAAATTAGTATAATCCATATAATTAAGAATTTATTTTCAAGGATTTCTAGTTCTGAGATCATTACTTAACTTGCAGGGTACTGGAGTTAAAGATGATCTGGTTATGGTTTCCCTTTATTCTCTTGGATTTGGTAATATTCAGCTTTCTCTTATTTATTTATTTATTTATTTATTTATTTCGGTTTGCTATTGAATGGGAAGCTTCCTATTATACTGAATTTTCTTATTCATCAAATACCTAATGTTAACCAGACTTCCCTTTCTGCCTTAGAGTGTTCTTGTTGTTGCTGCTGTTTTTGATGGAGTCTTGCTCTGAGGCACAGGCTGCAGTGCAGTGCCACCATCTTGGCCCACTGCAACCTCCACCTCCTGGGTTCAAGTGATTCTCATGTCTCAGCCTCCCAAGTAGCTGGGATTACAGGTGCATGCCACCACACCAGGCTAATTTTTGTATTTTTAGTAGAGATAGAGTTTCGCCATGTTGGCTGGTCTGGTTTCCAACTCCTGGCCTCAAGTGATCTGCCTGCCTTTGCCTCCCAAAGTGCTGGGATTACAGGCATGAGCCACCATATTCAGCCACCTTAGACTGTTTTAACTCAGCTTTCCTCTATTTAATATGCAGTCTTTATGTAATTTTCATATTCATCTCACCTACTGGAAAGGCATGAGAGAGAGAGACTTCATGTCAATGTCAAGAGAAGCCCAGATCCTTTATTGTTCATTAATGGGGACTGAATATTACAGCTTGCCAAGAACTTAACAGAAGAAGCTGCAGAAAAACTTCTGCAGAGGAGAAAACTCTAACTTAGAGGAGAAAATCAAAGTAATAGATTTTGTTTTCCCCTAATGATACCCTGATTGTCAATATGATGAAGAGTGGGATAAAACTAATAGAAGATTATGAATTACCTCAATAGAGAAACTTGTGTGGGTGTTTTGTTTCCCTATAGCTTATATAGGCCTTGTGCAAAATGCACCCCTTTAAAACCTAGGTGGAAGATATTCTGTAAGTCAGGCTATTATTTTTTCTAAATAGTATTATGTAAATCATTTATAATTCTAATATAAAAGTTATATGTCAAAATAATTAAGAATAATTAAAATTACAAAAATATGTTTGTAGAAACACATTATAAAAAGATGTAAATTGTGACATTTATAACAAAAAGTGTGAGGGAGGTATTAAAAGTAAAGATTTTTGGTACATGATTTAAGTTATCAGCTTAAAGTAGACTATTATATTTGTGATTGTGTAAGTTATCAGCTTAAAGTAGACTATGTATATTTTTACATGGAAAATCCATGTAAAAATACAGAAATAAAAAAGAGAAATCAGAAATCATAGCATATCACAGTAAAATATCAACCAATCACAAAAGAAGACAGTCAAGAGAGAAATAGACAGAAAAAAGAATTACAAAACAGAAAAATTCAACAAAAAGGCAATAGTAAGTCCTTAGCTACCAATGATTATTTCAAATACAAATGGAATCAACTTCCCAATGAAAAGACCTACAATGCCTGCATAGATTTATGAAAACAAGATCGTTATATGCTGTTTCCAGATACTCATTTCAAATTTAAGAAAACATAGTTTGAAAGTTAATTGATAAAAAAGATAAATTCTGTTTTTCTTTTTCTTTTCTTTCTTTTTTTTTTTGAGACAGAGTCTCACTCTGTCACCCAGTCTGGAGTGCAGTGGTGCGATCTCAGCTCACTGCAAGCTCTGCCTCCCAGGTTCACACCATTCTCCTGCCTCAGCCTCCCGAGTAGCTGGGACAATAGGCGCCCACGACCACGCCTGGCTAATTTTTTGTGTGTGTGTTTTTAGTAGAGACAGGGTTTCACCATGTTAGCCAGGATGGTCTTGATCTCCTGACCTTGTGATCCACCTGCCTTGGCCTCCCAAAGTGCTAGGATTACAGGTATGAGCCACTGTGCCCAGTCAAAAAAGATACATTCTGTACAAACGGTAACCAAAAGAGAGTAATGGGGCTATACAGTTGTCCTTTAGTATCTACAGGGTCATGGTTCTGGAACCCCAAGGGATACCAAAATTGAGGATGCTTAAGTCCCACAGTTAGCCCTGCAGGACCTGTGGATAAAAAAAATTGACCCTCTGTATCTGGATTTCACATTCCATGAATACAGTGTTTTCAATCAGCATTGACTGAATCTATGATGTAAAACCCACAGACACAGAGGACTGACTATAATTATATCAGCCAAAATAGACATTAGGTAAAAAAAAAAACAAAACTGTCACAAGAGACAAAGTAGGTCATTAAATAAGATAAAAGAGTTAATTCATCAAGAAGATATAACAATTATAAATATATGTGAATCCATCATCAAAGCATGTAAATACATAAAGCAATCATTGACAGATTTGAAGGGATAAACATACAGCAATACCATAACAGTAGGATACATCAATACTTGACTTGCAATAATGAACAGAACAGCCAGACATGGAATGTATAAACAAACTGTGGATTTGAACAACGCTATAGACCAAATGGATAACAAACACACAGGATATGCTACAGATTGAACCAATAATAATAATAATAATAGTAACTCCCAAAAAAGAAATGTACAGGACCAGATGGCTTCACAGGAGAAGTCTAACCAAACATTTAAAGAAGAATCAACATTAATTCTTCTCAAACTCTTAAAAATTTGAAGAGGAGAGAACACTTCGAAAATCATTTTATGGGGCCAGAATTACTCTCATACCAAAGCCAGACAAAGACACCGTAAGAAAAGAAAATTACAACTTTTGAAGGAAGTGACTTAACAACATTGTGAAATAGGAGGCTTATGACTATTTTTTTTTATCTCACGGACATACCAAGTAAACATCTACATACATATGGATCAGTTCTCTGCAGAGAAACCCATAATCCAGTAGAAAAACTCAAACACACCAGAGGACAGAAAATATCCATATCAAAATGTGTAGAAAAAGTGGAAAGACACTCATGCACTAACCCCACCCTGAGCACAGTGCCTTACATTTAGGAAGAAAACTGAATTTGCAGCTGCTTCCCAAGGGTTGAGAAGCTATAGCACACATATAGAACACAACCTTTTTTTTTTTTTAATTTGAGGAAACGTATTTATTTCTAGAAAATGATTTTTCTAGAGTGGAAAGAGAGAAGATATGAACTATATTATACAATCATCTTCATAAGTGCCTTAGTTTTCCATTTTGTAGAACCCAACTTTTATAGTCCCTGCAACAGAGTTTGGCTTTTAGATCACCATGCTTGTGAAATGGCAGAGATAAGCCATTGGAGTTTTCTCTGAAGTACAAAGAACAATGGGGGGTGTTGAACTGCCTGAGCCCTTTCAGAAGCTTTAATTCCTGGGATCAGACCATCTTCCAACTTTCCCATAGAAACCATTAGGCTGCACATTTTCCAGCCGCTCCCTGTGGTTCTGGCCTCTTCCAGTACTTGGAAATCTACATAGCAAATGAAGAATAAACCTTCTTCAGCCTAAACAAGAGGAATAGCATTGCCCAGCCTTCTTCCCTGGCTTCCTACAGAGACAATCCCAACTCTACAATCTTTCTTTTAATAGAGGTGGAAGGTCTCTACCACCAAGAATAGGAGAGTGACTTCTTCCCTGGCTTACTCCTGACATAATTTCTGCAGTCTCTCATTACAGGAAGGCATGAACTACACTTTAATCCAATGGACCTAACAGATATTTATAGAAGAGTTCATCCAACAGCAACAAAATACAAATTCTTCTCAAATCACATGAAACACTCTCCAGGATAGATCACATGTTAGGCCACAAAACAAGCTTTAACAAATTTAAGAAGATTAAAATCATATCGAGTACCTTTTCTGTTCACGATGACATGAAACTAGAAGTCAATAAGAGGAATAACCTTGAACAACTCATAATTATGTGGAAATTAAACGACATGCTCCTGAAGAGCCAATGGGTCAAAGAGAAAATTATATGGAAAAGCAGAAAATATTTTGAGATCAATGACAATGGAAACACAAGATAACAAATAGTATGGAATGTAGAAAAAGAAGCACTGAGAGAAAAATTGGTAGTAATAATTGCCTACATTAAAGAAAGAAGGACAATCTCAAATAAACAACCTAATATTACATCTTAGTGATTAGAAAAAGAAGAACAAAATATCCCCAAACTTTGCAGAAGGAAGAAAATAACAAAGACAAGGATAGAAATAAACAAAGCAAATATTAAAAAGTTGTTTTTTTGAAAAAAGAAAATTGAAAAACCTTTAACTAGACTAACAAAGGGAAAAAAGACAACTCAAACAACATCTGAAATGAAAGAAGGGAGACTAACACTGATAACACATACATACAAGGAATCATAAACTATTACTGTGAACAACCATACACCATCAAACTGAATAACCTAGAAGAAATGAACTAATCTTTAGAAACATGCAACCTACCAAGACTAAATCAGCAAGAAATATTACATCTGAACAAACCAATACTAGATAAAGAAAATAGATCAGTAACAAATTAAGTCTCCAATCAAAAAAAAAAAAAAAAAAAAAAAAGGAAAAGGTCACTGGTGAATTCTATTTATTTATTTATTTATTTATTTATTTATTTATTTATTTTTGAGGCGGAGTCTTCACTCTGTCGCCCAGGCTGGAGTGCAGTGGCACCATCTCGGCTCACTGCAAGCTCCGCCTCCCGGGTTCACGCCATTCTCCTGCCTCAGCCTCCCGAGTAGCTGGGACTACAGGCGCCCGCCACCGCGCCCGGCTAATTTTTTGTATTTTAGTAGAGACGGGGTTTCACCGTGTTAGCCAGGATGGTCTCGATCTCCTGACCTTGTGATCCGCCCGCCTCGGCCTCCCAAAGTGCTGGGATTACAGGCGTGAGCCACCGCGCCCAGCCCAATGGATTCTATTTAAAGAAGTAATATGAATTCTTCTCAAATTCTTCCAAAAATTGAAGAGGAGGTCAAACTCATTTTATGAGGACAGCATTACACTGATACGAAAACCATAAGAGTATACTACCAGAAAAGAAAACTGCAGGCCAATATTCTTGATGAACATAGATCCAAAAATCCTCAATAAAATATTAGCAAACTGAATTCCCTAGCACACTTAAAAAATCAGTCACCATGATTATTTGGGATTTATCTGAGGGATGCAAAAATGGTTAAACATGCATAAATCAATAAATGTGATATGCTACATTAACAAAATAAGAACAAACATCATATGATCATCTTACTAGATGCAGACAAAGCATTTGATAAAATCTAGCATATGTTCATAAGAAAATCTCAAAAAATAGATATGGAAGGAATGTACCTTAACAAAATAAAGCCATATATGACAAGCCCACAGCTAATATTATACAAAAACTGTGAAAAGTTGGGAGCTTTTCTTCTAAGATCAGGAACAAGACAAGGATATTGACTGTTACTACTTCTTTTTGACATAGTACTAGAAGTCCCATCCATAGCAATTAGGCAAGAAAAAGAAATAAAAGACATCCATGTAAGAAAACAAGAAATAAAATTATCTCTGTTTGCTAATGACATGATCTTATATGTAGAAAACTCTGAACACTGTACTGAGAACTGTTAAAACTGATACATAAATTCAGTAAAGTGCAGTTTGCAAAATCAACATAGAAAAATCAGTAATATTTCTATACATTAACAATGAGGTTTCCAACAAAGAAATTAAGAAATTAATCCTATTTAAAACAGCATCAAAATAAATAAATAAAATACTTTGAAGTAAATTTAACCAGGAAGGTCAAAGATCTGTATACTGAAAACTATACCTTGATTTAAAAAAAAAAAAAAAAAAAAACAACTGAGGAAGACAAATCAATTGTAATATATTTCATGTTCATGTGTTGGAAGAACTAATATTGTTAAAATGAATGCAATCTCTATCAAAATTCTAATGTCAGTTTTCACAGAAATAGTCAAAAATGCTAAAATTTGAATAAACTAAAAAAGATGCCAAATGGCCAAAGCAATCTGAGCAAAAAGAACAAAGCTGGAGGTACAATATTCTCTCATTTCAAAATAAAAAGCGATGGTATTGACATACACACAGATATATTGGCTAATGGAACAGGAGAAAAAGCCCAGAAATAAACCCAATTATTTATAGTCAATTGATTTTCAACAAAGGTGCAAAGAATAAACAATGGGGGAAAGGGCGATCTCTTCAATAAATGGTGTTGGGAAAACTGAATATTCCTTATGCAAAAGAATGAAATTGGACCCTTTTATAATACCACATTTTAAAAAAATCCAAACAAGTAAAAGTATTAAATATAAGAAATGAAACTATAATGCTACTAGAAGGAAACATAAAAGAAAAGCTCTATGACTTTTGTCTGGGCAAGGATTTCTTGGCTAGGACTCTCAAAGCACAGGTAACAAAAGATAACGAGAGACAAGTTGGATTAGATCAAACTAAAAACGTTCTTTACAGCAAACAAAACAATTAACAGAGTGGAGAGAGAGAGCTCATGGATTGAAATAAAATATCTGCAAACCATACATCGGATAAAGGGCTAATATCTAACATATGCAAGAAAAACAACTCAACACCTAGAAAATCAATAAACCAATTGAAGAATGGGCAAATAATCTGAACAGACATTCTTAAAAGAAGATATATGAATGACCAATAGATATATTAAAAAATACTCAACATCTCTGATCATCAGGAAAATGCAAATTAAAATCCCAATGAAATATTACCTCACACCTCTTAGAATGGCTATTATCAAAAAGACAAATGATAAGAAGTGTTGATGATGATGTGGAGAAAAAGGAACCCTTATACATTGTTAGTGAAAATGTAAATTACGATAGCTGTTTGAGAAAAATAGCATGGAAGTTCCAAAAACAAATACAATTACCATATAATTCAGCAATTCCACTTCTAGGTACATAGTAGTATATATTTAATTCCTTTAGCGGAATTAAAATCCTTATGTCAAAGGTATACCTGCACTCCCGTGTTCATTTCAGCATTATTTATGAGAACCAAGACATATTAGGTTGCTGCAAATATAATTGCAGTTTTTACCATTACTTTTGCTGCAATTAAAATAATGGCAAAAACCACAATTACTTTTGCACTAACCCATAGACACAACCTGTACCCATCAACAGGTGAATGAATAAAGAAAATGTGATAGGTATGCACAGTGGACTACTATACAAAACTTCAAAAGAACAAATTTTGTCATTCATCCCAACATGAATGCAACTAAAGGATGTTATGCTAAGCAAAATTAGCCAGGTACAGAAAGATAAATATCATATGATCTCACTTACACGTACAATTTTAAAAAGTCAACATCACAGAAACAGTGTATAAAGGTGGTTATCATAGGACTGGAGGAAGAGGATGTGAAGAAAGGAGAAATGTTGATCAAAGGGTGTACAGTTTTCATTTAGAGTAGAGGAATAAATCTCAAGATGGATTAAAGACTTAAATGTAAAATCTAAAACTGTAAAAACCCTGGAAGACAATCTAGGCAATACCATTCAGTACATAGGCATGGGCAAGGATTTCATGATGAAGACACCAAAAGCAACTGCAACAAAAACAAAAATTAACAAATGGGATCTAATTAAACTAAAGAGCTTCTGCCAGCAAAAGAAACTATCAATAGAGTAAGCAGACAGTTTACAGAATGGGAGAAAATTTTTGCAGACTATGCATCTGACAAAGGTCTAATATCCAGAATCTATAAGGAACTTAAACAAGTTTACAAGAAATAAACAACCCCATGGTTGTTAAAAAGTGGGCAAAGGACATGAACAGACGCTTCTGAAAAGAAGACACACATGCAACCAACAAGCATATGAAAAAAAGCTCAACGTTACTGATCATTAGAGAAATGCAAATCAAAACCACAATGAGATACTATCTTACACCAGTCAGAATGGCTATTATTAAAAAGATCAAAAATCACAGATGCTGGCGAGGGTGTGGAGAAAAAAAGAATGCTAACACACTGTTGATGGGAGTGTAAATTAATTCAACTATAATGGAAGACTCTGTGGCAATTCCTCAAAACCTAAAGACGGAAATACCATTCAACCCAGCAATCCCATTACTGGGTATATGCTTAAAAGGAAATACATTGCTCTATTATAAAGACACATGCACACATATGTTTATTGGAGCACTATTCACAATGGCAAAGACATGGAATCACCTCAAATGACCATCAATGATAGACTGGATAAGGACAATGTGGTAAATACATACCATGTAATACTATGCAGCCATTAAAAAGAACGAGATCATACCCTTTGCAGGGACATGAATGGAGCTGGAGGCCATTTTCATTAGCAAACTAAGGTAGCAACAGAAAACCAAATACCACATGTTCTCACTTATAAGTGGGAGCTAAATGATGAGAACACATGGACACATAAAGGGGAACAACGCACACTGGTGCCTATTGGAGGATGAAGGGTGGGAGAAGGGAGAGGATCAGGAAAAATAACCAATGCATACTGGGATTAATACCTCAGTGATGAAATAATCTGTACAACAAACCCTCATGACACGTTTACCTATGTAATAAGCCTGCACATCCTGTACATGTAGCCCTGAACTTAAAAGTCAAAAAAGTCACACATTAGGAAATGAAAAAAATAAATGTATTGTATATTTCAAAATTGCTAAAAGAATAACTTTTTAACTTTCTTACCACAAAAAACTGATAAGTGGGTGATGTGATGGTTATGTTAATTAGCGTGATTGAATCTTTCTACAATGTTTATATAGATCAAAACATTGTTTTGTACCCCATTAATAAACACAGTTTTTGTCAATTATAAATGAGCAAATTTTTAGAAAGAAAAAAGCATACTACAGGGCAAGATCCCTGATGAACATAGATGCAAATAACTTCATCAAAATATTAGCAAACTGAATGCAACAGCTCATTAAATGATCATGTACTATGACCAAGTGGGAGTTATTCCTAATAAACAAATTTACTAAATGTTGAAGGGTATAAAATCAACATACAAAAATCACCTGAGTTTCTATACACTAACAATAATCTGAAAAGAAAATTAAGAAAGAAATCCCATTTACGATAGCAAGCAAGGATGGTTCAACATATGCAGATCAAATAATGTGATACACCACATGATCTGAGAAGGATAAAAATCACATGATCATCAAAAGAGATTCAGAAGAAGCATTTGACAAATTTCAACACCCTTTCATGGTAAAAGCTAAAAAAGAAAACAAAAGCTAGGTATAGAAGTTGCTATAACTTGAACGTTTGTCCCCTCCAAAACTCATGTTGCAATTTAATTGACATCATGACAGAATCGGGAAGTGGGACCTTTAAGAGGTATTTAAGTTATGAGAATTTTACCCTTTTAAATGCATTAATGCTGTTATCTCAGGATTGGGTTCATTATAAACAGGCAGGTACTGCCCCCTTTTCTCACTTATTCTCTCTTTGTGCCATGTGATACCTTACAGCACGTTATGACACAACAAATAAGACCTCACCAGCCCCTCAATCATGAATTTTCCATTCTCCAGTACTGTGATCCCATAAGGTTTGTGATCATAATAAATTACCCAGTCTGTGATGTTCTGTTATAGTAGCACAAATGGATGAGAACAGAGGAAATTTACCTCATGATAACAAAGACTACATGAAAATCCCACAGCTAACATCATATTCAATGGTGAAAAACTGAAAAACTTTCCTGTAAGATTAGGAATAAGACAAATATGCCTACTCTTGCCACTTGTATTTAATAAAGCACTAGAAGTCCTAGCCGGAGAAATTAAGCAAGAAAAACAAGTAAAAGACATCCCAACCTGAAAGAAAAAAGTGCTTACAGATGACATTATCTTATATGGAGAATACCCTAAAGACTCCACACGTCAGGAAAATCTGTTAGAACTAATAAACAAATTTACTAAATGTTGAAGGATATAAAATCAACATACAAAAATCACCTGTGTTTCTATACACTAACAATAATCTGAAAAGAAAATTAAAAAAGAAATCCCATTTATGATAGCATCAAAATAAATAAAATACTTAGGATATGCTTAACTAAGGCATTGAAAATGTACGCACTGAAAACTATAAAATGTTCATGAAAGAAATTAAAGAAGACACAAATAAATAGAAAGATCTGGTACTCATGAATTAAATGACTTAATATTGTTAAAATGCCCACACTACCCTAAGTGATCTGTGAATTCAATACAGTCCATATCAAAATCCCAACAGCATTATTTACTAAAATTTAAAAAAAAAATCCTAAAATTCACATGGAACTACAAAAGACTCTGAATAGCCAAAGCAATCTTAAGAAAAAAGAACAAAATGGATGAATCACATTTTCTCATTTATTATTTATTTATTTATTTACGGAGACATAAGATCTTACCCTGTTGCCCAGGCCAGAGTACAGTGGCATGATCATAGCTCACTGCAGCTTCATATTCTTGGGCTTGAGTGATCCTCCTACCTTAGGCTCCTAAGTAGCTAGGAGTATAGGTGTGTGCCATCATGCCTGGCTAATTTTTAAATATCTTTGTAGAGAAGGAGTCTTTCTATCTTTCCCAGGCTGGTCTCAAACTCTCCGCCACAAGTGATCCTCCAGTCTTAGCCTCCCCAGTTGCTGTGATTATAAGCATGAGCCACTGCACCCAGTCCCCATAGGTCCTCATTTCAAAATATATAACAAAACTACAACAATTAAAATAGTATGGTCCTGGCATAAAACAAATATATGGGCCAATGAAACAGGATAGAGATCTCAGAAATAAACCCATGCATAAATAGTTAACTCGTATTCAACAGGGGTGCCAAGAATACACAATAGAAAAGACGCCACTCAACAAATGATGTTGGGAAAACTGGATATTCACATATAAAAAATAAAATTGAATTCTTTTCTTATACCATACACAAAAATCAACTCAAAATAGATTAAACATTTAAACCTAAGACCTGAAAACTGTAAAACTCCTAGAAGAAAACATAGCAGGAAAGCTTCATGATACTGATCTTGACAATGATTTCTTGGAAATGACTCAAAAATTCAACCAACAAAAGCAAAAATAGACAAGGGAGACCATATCAAACTAAAAAGCTTTGGTAAAAAAAAAAAAAAAAAAAAAAAAAAAAGGAAGCAATCAAGAGGGTGAAAAAGCAACCTACAGAATAGGAGAAAATATTTCCAAACTATATATCTAATAAATGGTTAATATCCAAAATATATAAGGAACTCCTACAACTTAAGAAGGCATACAAATGGCCAACAGGTATATGAAAAGATGTTCAATATCACTAATCATCAGAAAATTCAAATAACTGTAATGAGGACTGGGTGCAGTGGCTCATGCCTGTTATCCCAGCACTTTGGGAGGCCAAGGCGGGTGGATCATGAGGTCAGGAAATCAAGACCATCCTGGCCAACATGGTAAAACCCCATCTCTACTAAAAATACAAAAATTAGCTGGGCATGGTGGCACGTGCCTATAGTCCCAGCTACTTGGGAGGCTGAGGCAGGAGTCGGAGGTTGCAGTGAGCCAAGATCACGCCACTCCACTCCAGCCTCATGACACAGTGAGACTCCTTCAAAAACAAACAAACAGAAATTGTAATGGGATATCATCTCACACCTGCTAGGATGGCTATTACCAAAAACAAAACCAAAAACCACCCAAATCAAAAGATAATAGGTGTTGGCAAGGATATGGAGAAATTAGAACCCTTGTATATTGTTGGAATGTAAAATGATGTAGCTGCCATAGAAAACAGTATGAAACTTCCTGAAAAAATTAAAAATATAACTACCATATGATCTAGCAATGCCACATCTGAGCATATTTTAAAAATTTGAACTCAGGATCTCAGAGGCCACACTTCCGTGTTCATTTCAGCACTACTTATTATATCCAAATAAGAAAATGACCTAAATGTCCATTGATGAATGATGGGATAGAAAATGTGATATTTGTATACCTGCATGTGTGTGCGTGTGTGTGTGCGCACACACACACACACACACACAGTATTCAGCCTTATAAAAAAGGAAATCCTGCCATATGCAACAACTTGAAGGAACCTGGAGAAATTTATGCTAAATGAAGTCACAGAAAAAATATTTCATAATTCCACTTCTATGAAGTAACTAAAATAGTCAAACTCATGGAAACAGAGAGAAGAATGGTGATTGCCAGGGCATGAAAGGATAGTGAAATGGAGAATTGCTATTCAACAGGAATAAAGTTTCAATTATGCAAAATGAATAAGTTCTATGGACTTGCTGCGGTACTTCATGCCTATAGTTAACAATATATATAGTATACTTAAAAATTGTGTTAAGCAGGTAGATGTCATATTAGGTGTCCTTACCACAATAATTAAAAATAGGAAAGGCAAAGAAAAGGATACCACTTTCATTTTTTTTCTTCTCTCGAATAAATGAGTTCATCACAAAGCATCTACTACCTACTTCTAATAGCATGTGTTAACTAATTGAAGTGTTGGTCATGTTTTTTCAAGGAAGAGTGGAAAGAATTTCTAAATCATTCAGAAAAGGTCAGAAAATAAAAGCTATACTTAGATTTCAAGATGAAATACTGCAAGAATGATAGGGGATATGAGTTTTTGATGCTTCTAAATCAGTAACTCTTTCCTGACTTTAGTGGTGATAGTATCAACCCATTCTATTTTACTTCCTGCAGTAGAAATGTTGTAAGAATAACATTAACAAGCAGGAAGATTAAAGTCAATTGGACTTTGGCTGTTTTATTCATACTCATACTGCTCTTTCTAGATGCATTTAATTTATCCTATGCAGGGAAGACTGAGGAATTACTTGTGTGTGCTTATATATTAAATGTATGTATATATAATGCTTAAGTTGAGAAAAATCAATTGAAAATCAGGGTATACTTTATAAAATGTAAAATGGAACATGAGATTTAAAACTCTTTAAAAATAAACATCTGTATTTGGAAACGTCCGGGTAAATAATGCAGTATTTACTAAATTTTTGTCTACGTGTGAATAGTCAATCACACACACTAATGACATTTCCATACATGTACATCTGTCTTGTTAGATGCTAAGCCAGTACCCGAAATGATTATTCTCTTGTAATTCTACCATTTAGTCTCCAAAGGTCTCTTTTTGTATAGGTGGTACTACAACCAGAGTATCTCAGTTAGTTGAGAAGAAACTCCACAGTTAGACTCCTTTATCTCTTGCAAATCACAAGCAATACTGTAGATTCTACCCTCTAAAATGTTTTAATGGAATATATTTCCTATTCTCCATTGCCACACAGGACTAATTTGGAGAGTAAGTATGGGCCAGGTGGCAGGTCAAGCAGGGTCTGAAATAGTCTTTGGTCTTTCCCTAGTCATTTCGGGCATCGCTGCTAGATTAATTTTTTTTTAAAGCTCTGTCTCAGACTCTAGAAAAAGCAATTCTGGAGCTAGATCCATAATGAAACTACGTTTTAGCTGTCAGGCCATGTGCAAATAAGAAAATTTTTCTGAGAGGTTAAATGAGGATTCTATGTCCTTTGGATTTGTTGTAAAATTTGACTACAATTACATTAGAAGTATTTTACACAGGATCTGACATATCATTGAGTCTTAATAAACATCAATCTCCTGCTTCCATGTTCTTCCCTACTCAACATATATGAATGAAACACCAGCTGCTACTAAAAAAGGTCTAATATGGCTTTTTATATCTACTCTCAAGCAGGTCAAAACCTCATCTTTTACTATTTCTCCAAATCTTAAATTTCTTCAAAACTGAAGGCATTGCTATCCCCCCTGAATTGTTGCCTCTTTTATCAACACAATTCATTTCCTCACTCATTTCTGTTTCCCTCCATGTGGGTTAGCCATTCTTTTGCCTCTCAGTTGCTGCATATCTTCTTACCCATCTTCCAAAGCCTTCTCAATTGTCACATATTTCATAAACTATTCTATAGCAGCATCTATTTTTATTCCGACTGTCATGTACATTTTTTGTTCTTGCTAATTTTTCTTATTGTATTTATCATTATTATAGTATTTGGGGATAGAGCATAGTAGAGAGTCTAAAGTAATAGAGTACAAGATACATCGAATTTACTACTGACTCTATCTAACCTTCATCACATACTCGATATATGACCTTGGGTAAGTCACTTAATCTCTCTGTGCCTTTCCTCATTTATGAAATAGACTCTGTAATAATACTTTTTGTGATTGATGTTATGGGTTGAATTGTGTGCCCCAAGAAGGTACATATAAGTCCTAAGCCTTAGCACTTCAGAATGTGACCTTATTTGAAAATAATGTCATTGAAGATGTAATTAAGATGAAGTCATACTGGAGTGGAGTTGACTCTTAATCCAGTGTGACGGACATCCTTACTAGTAGAGGAGAAACACACGCAGAGGGAAAATGGCATGTCACTAAAAAGGGAGAGATTGGAGTTCTGTTGCCATAAACCAAGAAACACCTGGGCTACCAAAAGTTGGAAGATGCAATAAAATGTACTTCCTTAGAGGCTTTAAAGAGAACATGGACCTGCTGACACTTTGAATTTGGACTTCTAACCTCCAAAAGTGTGAGAGAATACATTTCTCTTGTTTTAAGTCATCAGGTTTGTATTATCCTGTTCTCACAGGTCAAAGAAACTAATACAGTTGATGTGAAGATTAATTAATTAAAAATTTCAGAAGATTGCCCAAATTACAGTATTCATCAAATCTTAATTTTCAGTACCTGTATTACTTATTCTGCTACGATATAAACTCCTTGAGCTCAGGAACCCTATCTTATGTTGGTCTCCCCCAAGCTCCAACCCAGTATGTATCACACAGAATAAAATAAATAGCTACTTATAAAATGTGTTTTGAATAAATAGTGTATTGATTTTTTAAAATTATTCAATCCTCTATAGGAAACATTGGAAAAAACAGAATAGTTGATATATTGCTCAAAACCTATGGGTTTAACCTAAATCATAGGTTAGCCAGAACCTATTATTTAGAAAATTGTTTTCTGTGCAAAAATGAATGAGATTAAGTATATTTGTAATTGTATACTAGTCAATTATTTGAAAAATAAATGAAGTTCTAATAAAACTAATCATGAATTGATATCAAATTAAACTTTACATTATCTTTTTTGGAAAATAATTGTTCATCCCTTTCATTGCAATGAAAAATATTTGAAATACTTATCTTCTTTTTCTGTTGGTTGAAATTATCTATGATGACACCAATGAACAAGTTCAAAGTGAAGAATGACCCAAAGATGATAAAGATGACAAAATAAATATACATGTAGAGGCTATATTCATATTTGGGCTGCTTGTCTACCTATAAAATTTACAAAAGTTAGCATTATATAGACAATAACATTCCTCATTTTCTTTTTCACATGGTCTGACAAGGTAATTCAAACAGTGCTATCCTAGGTAAACAGGATTTAAGGAGCTATAGCATTTTTGAGGTTTAACATAATCACTCTTAACAATTTATTCAATGTGTACTCATTACATACTTCTTTAACTTATTACATACTTATGTAATAAATAATATAATCTTCAAATAACTACAAAGGGCTTAATCACATGCATACTTGTGCTCATATTGGTAGGACAATTCAAAAACTAAGTGACATACTGTGTATATGTTATTTCCAAAAGTACTGTAAATGAGACATTATCATATTTATATAAATTTTGCCATGTATTTTCATTTGATTCCAAATATGTCTTTATTAGATTTTGTAAAAATATAACCTAGGGAGTAATCATTAAAGTTTCTTAGCATGGAACTTATTTCACATAAACTCATCCAAGGTGTTTTAAAATGTAAAAAGAGTAAAAGTTATACATTATAATTATTTTATTTTTATCTGATAAGCGAATATTTACTGAGCATTTAGTAATGCCAGCCTGCACTAAGTGCTCTGCTTCTATTTTCTTGCTGGGTCCTCACAACACTATGGAGTAGGCATTGGATGATTATAGACATTTATTAGGCAAAGGATAGATTCATTAAATTATAGATTAGACAAATAAACTAAGTCTCAAGAAGGTAAGGTAATTTGCCCAAAGTCAGCCGTAGAGCTTGGATGATGTGGTACAGCTAAAATTTGAGTCGGGTTCTATCTCCAACTGCTGTACTCACAACCACTAGGCTACTATCAGGTGGATGTTCTCCATTGTCTGTGTGAGTCCCAAGGGCTTCATGAAGTTATAGTTTGGAAATCACTGAAATAAACTCAGAAGCTTGCAAAAATAAAGTTTAGTGCTAAGATAATCAATACTTACATTAACGGAATCCACTGCTGCATACATAATAATCGTCCATCCCTTAAATGTTGCCTTTAAGAATAATATTAATAGAATCTGAATGTTAAACTCATATTCTAAAATAGCCATAAACATAGTTTTGTCTGTTTAATGTTACCACAATTACTAAGCAATACTAGTAAGTTTTGCTGTATTCAACATGTCCATTTAATATAAAGATTTTTTTTTAAAAGGACATATTCCCAAGTAACATGCTAAATCTTAGTTCTAGTTAATTATTTCCAAATTGTTACATTTGCCTGTGAATTTTGCACATAACCTTTTATTTTTTAAAGGTGAAGGGAACTTTTATGAATAAGACAGGAAACATCTTTTCTTCATTTTTTTAAGGGTTCTCCACGCCTGTGGGAAGTTCCTCTCATCCCTTCATAGTGTGAAGCAGGAAGTCCAAAAATGTTCATTTTTGAAGCAATATTTGAATGGTACAAGATGGGAGTCCACATGACACCAAAGAGTCAATTATAAATTAATAACTCAAATGCAACAGAACCTATGCTTCTTATTCATGTAGGAACATGTTCTAGGAAAGACCAGCACTTTTTTTTTTTGAGACGGAGTCTCGCTCTGTAGCCCAGGCTGGAGTGCAGTGGCGCGATCTTGGCCCACTGCAACCTCCACCTTCCGGGTTCACGCGATTCTCCTGCCTCAGCTTCCCAAGTAGCTAGGATTACAGGAGCCTACCACCACACCCGGCTAATTTTTTGTATTTTTAGTAGAGATGGGGTTTCACTATGTTGGCCAGACTAGTCTCGAACTCCTGACCTCGTGATCTGCCCACCTTGGCCTCCCAAAGTGAAGAGATTACAGGCATGAGCCACCAAGCCTGGCCAAGACTGGCACTGTTTTAAAAACCATACAGTATTTTATCTTCAATTTATAATTAACAGACTATTTAAAGAATAACTTATATCCTTTGTCCAATATCTATCAAAATACCAAGCATTCACGAAAGGGGACACTTACAACTTGAAGCAGAGATAGGTAACCAAGTCCGACATTATCAAAGTTCACTTTCAGGTTTTTCCATCGCACATTTTGACTAACATTCATAAGGGCAAAACATTCAGAACGATTTGGAACTTGACTTGCAGGAAACCGTGACCCATCTGTAGTGTTAATACACTCATAGAACTTGCCAGCAAACAAATTTACTCCCATGATGCTGAATATCAGCCAGAATATAAGACAAACAAGTAGCACATTCATGATGGAAGGAATTGCTCCTATGAGTGCATTCACAACCACCTTGTATTCAAAAGAAAGAAAAGAATGATTAGGATTAGTAAGATGTTAAATAGGCAACATGAAAGAAATGCCATGCAGACATAAACAAATTAGAAAAGCCACCCTTAAATATCTAAGACACCAAACCAACCGACACGTTTATTAAATGCCTACTCTACACTCAGCAGTGTGCCAACCAAGACAAAATGAGACAGGAATTCTGTGATCACCAGGCTTACAAATTACATGACTATCACACAATAAAATTATTAGCAAACTATAAGACAAAATAACTAAGATAATGTAATAGCTTAAATAAATGTAAAATAAATAAAAATAATAAACCAAAACCTGTTATTGATAAGGTAAACTTGTAAAATCTGTACCCTCTGGAAAAAAAAGAAATTTATAAACATAAATGAAAAATATATATTTATATACATTTAAATGTTCATGATCCTATTATTACCAGCATTAAAGATTCCCCCATAGAGAAACTATTAGTGTTTATCAGGTGGAATTATGACTGGACATCATTTTAATTTAATTTTGTTATTTTATTTTCTTACTCTCTTTTTTTGAGACATTCTTCTCTACAAAAGGATTGAGTCTTTAAATGGTTTGAATCCTTTAGATTTGGCTGGTTCTACAAAATAAGAGCAATCTTCTTAAATTTATTATTATTACTCTAAATACTTTATATGTAAGCCTTTGACTAAATATAGATAGTGCTGACCTCAGTGAAGGCAAAAATTAGGAACAGTTTTTCTTTAATCCTTTCTTTATTTCGGCTTTTCAGCATTTGTACTGCTATTGATCACCAGTGTGTCTTGCCACTCCAGTTTTCCTCCAGGGCAATTACTGTAGCATTTAACACTCTCCAGATTTTCTCATTTACTTAATCCTTTAAAATCTACCTGTCTTCTCACACTTCAGCTCCCATTCACTTCAGAGTTCCCATTCAAGTACAAATGTGTTAAAGATTAACCTGTTAGGGAAGTAGCACTGGGATCCTTCTTTTCTGCAATGTATTAAGCAGGTTCTCAGGATGCTTTAAAATAGAGAAATACTAAGGATCTCTGACTACTAATCAGATCATCTAGGGAGAACGTTTGCAAACATTTTTATAAATATTTTTAGGCTTTGTGGGTTATATCTCCGTTGCAACTACTCAACTCTAGGATGGTAGTCATAGGTCACATATAAACAAACTGGTAAGGATGTGTTCCAAGAAAAAAACAGGCTGGGGTTTGTTGACCTTTGGTCCAGAGCAATGATTATTTGGAGTTCATGGACCTGTAGAGGTTCCCTGGGGGCATGAAATTACATAACAAACATTATGGTTGTGCTCTCTTTCTGGAAAGAAAATTCTTACTTTCATGAGATTTTCATAGTCCATGTGACCTCAAAAAAGATTAGGAGGAACAGGAATAGAGAATGAAGTTCAAAGTGGCCACCTCCTAGTAGAGTCTACTTTTTCATGCTCATTTCCTGCTGCCCTCCCTGCTACGTTTATCACCTAGGCACACTGATCTGTCTAGTCACTGACCACGTACACCTTGCACACTCTGTTCTGTGCTGCCCTACCATGTGGTATCTCTGCCTTGAATGCCTATCTGCCTATGATTTGGGGCTTACTCTTCAGTCATGAAATATCTGAAATGTCACCTCCTTGTGATGTCTTCCCAGACTTCCCCAGATAGCCACTCCCTCCTGTATATTCCTGTATCATTATGTGCCCTTGTCTGTCTCTCTTGTAACCATTGACTCTGCTCACTCTTTGGGGACTGGGGTCTATGTACCACTGTACTCTGTGTTTTTTATACCACAACACCTGACACATAGTTGGTATTTAAAATGTTTTTCAAAAAACATGAGTAATGTTGGAATCATGGGTCTCTGAGAAACACAGGCACATATTGGTCTGATGAGAAGCCAGTTGGGAAAGCTAAAGAGCCTAAGGACTCAAGCTAACTACAATATGCCTCAAATGTATTATTTCATTATTTCATTTATCCTTCAAAATAGCCCTGCAGCATGAAGAAATGTCTCTTTTTGCATGGTTAACAAATGTAACTAAATAGACATTTGTCCCTCAAAATATACTAAACTATTCTCCTGCATCCAATTCACCTGTAATACAGATAAAGAACAAAGTGCAAACAGAGTAAAATAATAGGCTGATTTAGTCACTGAAGGAAGTGATTTTGTAGGGGAAAGTTCTGGGTAGATTGTAGCATTCTATTAATGCTCAAAAAATTAAGTTAATGTCAATGAATTCTAATACCACCTTTCTGCACAAAATGAAACTTGTAATTTTCAACTTGTAGATAGAATATTTTTGAATTGTGCTTATGTACTTTTTATATAATCATGTTCTTTCTGACAAACTTGGAAGCCATTATACACTGGATACTTAAAATAGCAGAGATTGCAGTCATAATTAGGTTTGTAGGGGTAACAGTGAAGATTTGGTAGGCTGAAAGATCTCTAATGTTCACCCAAATTTCGTCCCCATCCTGGAGTTTCTGACTCAGTAGGTCTGGGGTGAGATCCAAGAATTTGCTTTTTTTTTTTTTTTTTTTGATACAGAGTCTCGCTCTGTTGTCCAGGCTGGACAGCAGTTGCATGATCTCAGTTCACTGCATCCTCCGCCTCCCAGGTTCAAGCAATTCTTCTGCCTCAGCCTCCGGAGTAGCTGGGACTACAGGTGAGCACCACCACGCCCGGGTAATTTTTTGTATCTTTAGTAGAGATGGGGTTTCACCATATTGGCCAGGCTGGTCTCGAACTCCTGACCTCATGATCCGCCCATCTTTTTAACAAGTTTGTAGATAATGCTAATAGCTGGTTAGTAAACCACACTTAAAATATCAGTAAGCTAGACTAATCTCCATGTTAAATTGCTCAGAGATGGTAAGGTAGGGAGGTAGTTAAGTAAACAAATAAGTAAAATACAATATAATGAGGATTTTAGGTGTCTGAACAGAGAGAGAATATGCAGTTTAGTCTGCTGGTGGACAGACAAGGCAACTTTAAATTGAGCCTTAAAGGACAGATAGGTGTTTGCTGTACAGACGGGTTAGGGTCGGGGCAGGGCAGGGGAAGCATTTCAGAACAGAGGCATAAAAAAGCAGGTATAAATCTAGGGAAGAAATTTTAGAAGAGTACCAACACATGAGGATATGGACTAATTATAGAAAATAAAGTTGTCCTTCATGTGTGTTAGAAAGTTGCTAGTTTAATACAATCCCTAAAGCTAGGTTATGGTAGTTGTTATTCATTATAACTTGTTTGTCTCTGCTAATTGAGTATCTTTTCAGGCACTCTGCAGCCTAAGTGCAAATCAAGTAAACTCTGTGACCTTTAGTTTTCTCAAATATAATTTAGTTATAATTCCACTTACTTTGTAATGTTATTTTAAAGGTGAAATTAAATGTGATGGCTGATGTGGTCTCACTTCCCTATCTTTTCTAATGCTCCTTACCCAGGTAGTTCCTTAAACAAATATTATTTGAACACCTGATATAAATAGGTCCTTGATTACTTATGTATGAGAGATGACGTTAGGACTAATAGTTTCCCCTTTCACTGGGACTTCCTAGCACAGGGAAGATTTCCATTTAACATGGAAAAAGTCACTCATTTGGATCATTCTATTGCTTGACAATATTAGATAAAGGCAGGATTACTGTGATTAACTTATTCCCTTGTTAAACAATATGTGCTGAAATACTGTGTGTGTGTGTATATATATATATGTAGTATGCATATATATACACTAATATGTACAGTAACTATGATATATACATATACTATATATGCATATTTTATATATAGTATTTCATATTTGGTATATATTAATATATACTAGTATATACTAATTAGTATTATACTATTTTAGTAATATACTGTTTAATTAATGCTATAATTAGCATTTATATATTAGTATGCATATATATGCCATTAGCATATATAATATGCATATATACTATTAGTATATGTAACATGCATATATGTACTATTAGTATATATGCATACTGTATATAGTATGTAAATACATACTATATATAGTATACATATGCATACTATTATATACATAATGTATACATATATGCATACATATATGTATATGTATGTACACTCACATACATAAACAGCTCACATATTTATGTAAATAGAAACCACTCATAATTTCTACACACCCATTGTTTTTATATTTTAAACCCCATTAAAAAAATAAGAATATTATAAAGTTTAGTATTTTCTTACCCTCATTCCTTCAAATCTAGATAAGGCTCTTAGAGGTCTTAAAGCTCTCAGTGTCCGAAGAGATTTAATGGGGCCAAGATCTGAGTAGCCAAGAGTGTTTGCCACTAAAGTAACCAAAGAAACCTATAAAAATAGCATTTTCATTAATTGTGTCAATAAAATGATGAAGCATAAAAGGAAAAAGTCAATTTTGAAACTCACTAAAAGCAACTCAACAGGAACAATAAGATTTTATATATAGAGTTGTACAGTCAATGCCTAAAAACAGGGTAAGGTGGATGTTTCTATAAGGAAATAGATTTAAAAGAAGGTTAACCAAAATAAGAAGAAATAATGTAAGCAAAGTAAGTTGTTTATTCTATTTGAGTAGAAATCATGCATATGCTTTTCACACTTTTGTAATCAATTGTTTTGTAATTGCTTATTAAATCTGAAGATTTCATTAGAACAATGGTCAACATTTTAATTATAAAACTCAGGTCAAAGTGAAGTGTGTGATTCTGAAGCTGAGCCCTAAAAGTGTGGTATTCACTCAACTAAATCGATGCCTTGGTATACATCTTATTAAAAAACATTTTGTAGACTCATGATTTTGAGTTGGGGCAAATTCTCAACAAGATTGCTTCTGCCCTACAATTTCTCAGGATTGGCACCAAAGATCTACCAAATAATTTTTCATGGGAGAAAAATCACAATTGTACTGAAGAGAGAATGAAAGTAGCTGATCTCCTTGGCTTCACAATCAATATAGATATAATAAGAACTTCATCATGTTAGATAGATCAGCCACAATTACCATAACCAGTATCCAAAAGAAATTTGAGTTCTTACCGTAAATTATCTTAAGAAAGAACATGAACAGCAATACAATCAATACACATTTTAGTTACAAAGCAATGAGCTCCTCAATGATCTTAGATCTGGATCTATAAATGCATTTACTCTCTGAATTAGTTCCATGGAAAATATTCATTTGCCTCACATCCTGTGTAGCAGGAGACGATGTCTAAGAAAAATGTCTGAAATGCAGTTCTTCATTACGAATTAAGTTAGTGACTGAGAGATTCAGGTTTTCAAGGGAAGAATAGGAACACATGAGAGCCAACTTTTTATATATTTATCTATTTCAGGAGTAGAAAAAGTCATTGTTCACAACAAGTTCATTGCTGTTACCATCAGAGACAGGTAAACTGATTTATGAAGCAGGAGGTGTTTTAAAGTACTCGTCCTCATGTGGTATTTCCAAATGTCTCACTAAATGTAATACTGCTTTAATTCCTTAAGCTATATATTTAACAGAATAAATTGCTCCTCATGCCACTCTTAAATTTGCCCAGTCATTCACATCCATTATTTTCCACTTAAGAACACTTGAAAATATGTATGCTCCCTCTTTAATCAGAAAAAAAACAAAATTTTAAAATGTTTTGCTGTGGTTTGAATGTTTGTCCCTTCTGAAACTCATGTTGAAACTTAATTCCCAATGTAACAGTATTAAGAGGCAGAGCCTTTAAAAGGTGATGAGATCATAAAGGCTCTGCCTTCATGAATGGAATATGGAGTAAGGGCTTAATGGGTTATCACGGGAGTGAGGTAGATATCACAAAAGTGGGTTTATTATAAAACCCAGTTTGGCTGTCAGTGAACATCCCTCGCCATGTGATGCCCTGCACTGCCTTAGGACTCTCCAGTGTCCCCACCAGCAAGAAAGTTCTCATTAGATGTGGACCCTCCACCTTAGACTTCCCAGCTTCCAGAGCTTTAAGAAATAAATTTCTTTAGTGAATACTTTACCCAGTCTCAGGTATTCAGTTACAGCAGTAAAAGGTAGACTAAGACATGTCTGCTATAATTGATACAGCCCCTAAAATACGGATAGGTCTGTTCTCCACGCCACTGTTAAGTGAGTTTTATGACATGGAATATATGTATATTATTAAGAAGACCACGGTATAGTTTGTAACTGAGAATATATATGCATATATATTCATATCTTTCTATAAACACATGTGTATATATACAAATATGTGCCTGCACTGCTGAACACTGTTTAATCAAGTAAGTTTCAAATAACCCAGAAGCCTGCAGAAATCAGACAAGTCCATTCTCTGAGTAGCAAATAATATAAGTAGTTCTGTAACCTGAATATACAACAGAATCATCTGTAGGACTTGTTACAACGATTTGCTGCATCCAACCCCAGAGTTTCTGATTCAGTAGGTCTTGGAGGAACTCACCCCTTATGAGTTCTCACCTACATGTGCCAACGTTTTCAGTTTTGAGACCATGCTTGGAGAACAACTGCTGTAGATAAGTTACTATACTTTTCAGGAAAAAAAAAGTCAGCCACTCCCCGAAATCTGCGTCCTGAAATTTGCATCTATATCAGCAAGAATATTGTGTGGAGCTTTACTCTCTGTACTTTGCATTATATTTGTTTGTTTCCAAAATATTAAATAATATTTCAAATTGGAGTTGTTTATCTCCCTGATTTCTGCACACATATCCCTGAACAGGATGTTATACTCATTGAGAATTATCACTTTAAATTTTCAAATATAAAACAATTTCCATTATTAAACAGCCATATCTCTTAATTTAAAATAAGTTCAATTTTACTTGTAAACCTTTATCTCTTACACTGAATGATGAAAGTGAGTATATTTGTGATAATATTTTAAAGATTTTAAAATATCTAAAATATTGTATAATTTTTTAAGAGAAAGACCCCATCATATTTACAGTTTAAGAGAAAAGGAAAACCTACATTCCTTCTATAATTTCTTCTTATTTGGGGCAGCCTTTCTTTAAAACTACTATATTACAAAAATATCCATTTTATCATTTTTCATTTTCTAGGCAATAACTAGATAACTTGATACATGAATGGTTAATTGAAAAAAAAACAAGAAATCATTACTATATCAAAAGTTAGAGTTCTCACAGAGGAAACCCAAGATAACACATATGAGGTGTAATATATAACTATGTTAAAAAATTTTTTCACATAACTTACATATTATAGAAAACAAGTTATTAAGAAAACGAAAGTTATTATTATTTTGAGATGGAGTCTCACCCTGTTGCCCAAGCTGGAGTGCAGTGGTGCGATCTTGGCTCACTGTAACCTCTGCCTAGTGGGTTCAAGCGATTCTCCTGCCTTATCCTCCTCAGTAGCTGGGATTACAGGCACCTGCCACCATGTCCGGCTACTTTTTTGTATTTTTTAGTAGTGACAGGGTTTCACCATTTTGGCCAGGCTGATCTCAAACTCCTGACCTCAGGTGATCCACCCGCCTCGGCCTCCCAAAGTGCTGGGATTACAGGCGTGAGCCACCGCGCCTGGCCAGAAGCCAAAAGTTTATGAAGCTTTAAATAACAGTTGAGAAACTGAACTTTTGAGTAAATATGACTAATTTGGGTAACATTCTGCAGTCAGATTTTACTATTTATGATCATGCTTACTTGTGATTTTCTAATCCACGTATGATGCTCTATGAATTCAACTTTTCTTAAAAGCTCAATAATGCAAACCCTTGGTTAAATTTTAAAGCACTTATTGGCATATAAAAACTTGCGTGTTGACCCCTAATTATGTCAGGCATTATATGTAAACAAATCTCTAAAAAGTGTGACTGATTATAGGATGTTTCTTCCCTAAACACAAAGGTTAGGTTTCTGAATATCTAGAAGAATTAGTAAAAGATAAAGAACATATCCTTCTGAGAAAAATAAGACTGGGAGATTGAGGTTATAAAATAATGTAAGAACGCCATTTTAAATAATACAAAATATGTCATATATATTATTAAATTATATTATTAAAATATAAAATAGAGTACATTCAATGAAATGATAACAATGGGTGTTGTACCATCAGTTTCTATTTGAGATTCCTTGATCTCACCGACTGTTTTAAGATTTATTCCCTATCTCAGTCAGAAGCCTGTAAAAATATTTGTGCTTTTTTTACAGGCTTATATGTAAACTAAAGAATTATTATGTATTTTCCATCATGCAAGTATTCATCAGTTCTTTTAATTTATTATGTAAAATTATTACATTAATAATAATGCTTACTCCACTGCCCCACTGCCATTCTGGAGATGAAGGGCAAGTTGCATATTTGAGATAGAGACAATTGTGTCTCGTTTTGGTTTTTCCTATAATTGGGTCTGAGATAGATTTTTTTTTTTTTTTTTTTTTGAGACGGAGTCTTGCTCTGTCGCCCAGGCTGGAGTGCAGTGGCCGGATCTCAGCTCACTGCAAGCTCCGCCTCCCGGGTTCACGCCATTCTCCTGCCTCAGCCTCCCGAGTAGCTGGGACTACAGGCGCCCGTCACCTCGCCCGGCTAGTTTTTTTTTTTTTTGTATTTTTTTAGTAGAGATGGGGTTTCACCATGTTAGCCAGAATGGTCTCGATCTCCTGACCTTGTGATCCACCCGTCTCGGCCTCCCAAAGTGCTGGGATTACAGGCTTGAGCCACCGCACCCGGCCCTGAGATAGATATTTTAAAATTTCATGCCTTCGCCCTCCCCAAATACGAAGTTAACTTTAAAAAATACAAAGTTTAACTTTACTTAAATTAGAAAAATTTTAGCTCACATATCAGCCAACTCGATATACCCCTCATCCTCTCTTATCTTCCAATTTTATATTGTGAATAGTCATCATTTCCTCTCTTTAATCTGTGTCTCTGCCCTTTTCTCTTATCACCTCCTACTTCTAAATTTTGTTTTATTCTTAACAGGAATGACATTCAAATCATATATATATATATTTTTTAAATCACATCTCCTTTGCAGAAAACATAAAAAACTCAATTATAAATGTTAGCATGTCACAGAAATAATTTATATTTGTTGAATGATTTCTGTTCTAATATGCCTCACAGATATATTTCCACTGGCTGTGCTAATATTTCTAAAAGAATAAACCTATAACCTGAAAGTATATGAAGCTTAACAAAATTAAAATATAATAATATACAACACTGGTGAAGGTTTTTTCACAACACTCAGTAAGAATAAATCTTTTAAAATGTACTCAAAAGTACCTACGTCAACAATTAGGAAATCCAGCCAACACCAGGCATTGGTGAAGTATGTTTTATAACCATATGCTATCCACTTTAGAAGCATTTCCAGAATGAAGATGTAAGTGAAGATCTTGTCTGCATACTCCAGGATAATCTTAATGGTCTTTTTCCTTTCAATATATATATCTTCAAAAGCCTGTGGAAATAATATTCAAGTTTCAGTCATGCACAACTTAAGCTTTATGATTCATACAAAACCAGGAAAAATACAATTCTAATGCTAAGAACACTGAAACATAATATTGACATGGGCCAGCTGACATTTTTTCGGGTTTACAGTTACCACATAACACTTAGTTCTAGCCTTCTCACCAGTGCTGCTGCTGGTCATCAGAGGTCAAGAGAAAGTGCAAAAGAATGAAATTACTTGTAATCCACAAAAAGACTCATGATCTCTGACACCTGATCATTTCCACCTCCATCTGATTCCTCCTCTTTCTCCATTAAAATTGGATAAGTCCTAACAATTTAAGACATGATCCCATAATCAGCCCCTGTTATAAACTTTTCACAACCTACACTCCCCTTTTTCCCCACCAGTAGGATGTGGAGCCTCTCTTAGTTCTCAAATGCTTGTGCATCCCAGTGCCTAGCACCATGTTAATAACAGCAGCACGAAAGGAAAGGTTTGCTAAACGAATGACTGCAGTAGCTTAATAGGCCTATAGAACACAGAGCGTGCTTTTTCCTTTGACAGTCTATCCATGTATTATCCTTCAAAGCTTCAGCTCTGAAAATCACTGTTCGATTCTCTCCATGAATGCGGTACTTCCTATGCTTTCCAAGAAATTTTAGTAAGTGACACACAACAATATTATGTGACATTAGGTGAGCTCTATCTGATTTAGGGCTTACGCTTTACTGTTACTAATTTTGGTTATCACTCATTTACTTCTACTTTGTGTATGCTCTTCTTTCTGAGGAGCCACATCACAATGAAAAGATAGGGTGACTTTGACTTTGGACTTCAGCCACATGTCCCTTGACAAAGAATTTGAATGGACTTAAAAATTGGGCTCATTGTTGCAGTGAGTCAGGATCATGCCACTGTACTCCAGCCTAGGGGACAGAGTGAGACTCCATCTCAAAAAAAAAAAAAGGGCTCATTGAGACACTGAAAATGATTGCTGATCTCAACAGGTCTAAAGTGTTAGAATTTTCTCTTTCTGATTGAAACACCATTAACCCTGTTGGATAAAATGAAAGTCAAAGACCTGTATCCTTCGTGAATAATATTATATTTATTGACTGTCTATACTAACGAACTTGTGCCATTCAGATTCTTCTTATTCTAAGTTCCGCTATCAATACTCTAAAATTATCCTTAGCAGTTTTGGGAAACTGTTGGTATCAATATTGAAGAAAAGAGACAAGTTGGGGCAGAAAGACTGAACAGACCTACTAAGATGCAAAAAGAAGGTCCCAGCAGTTGGCAGAGGTTCTGAAATTCAATGGAATTGAAGTGCAGAGGGAGGCTTCTATCCCTCAGGATTTTCCTCCCTGCCACTCCACCCCCAAGTTCTGGAGGAATCAGGCAAGCCATCTAAACAGAAACTATGGCAATGACTCAGTCCTTTAAATACAAAGACAAGGAAGGGGCTTAGTCACAAGGAAAAAGAAGCCTGTTTCTAGAACTGGTGTACAGGGTCAGAGCAGAGTCACAGGAAGTCTTGATAATGAGAACCTCTGTCTGAGTGGTCCCAGAGCAGGAATTAGAATTCAGCCCACAGGGGTTCTAGCTTCCAGAATGAATTTTGTGGATGTAGGAGCGAGGAGGCAAGAATGACCTTATGTGAGCGCTATCTGATTTAGGACTTACACTTTACTGTTACTAAATTCAGTTACCACTCATTTATTTCTATTTTGTGTGTACTCTTCTTTCTGAGGAGCCATGACACAGTGAAAAGATATGGTGACTTTGACTTTAGACATCAATTCAGTGATAGCTCTGTCATTTGCTGGCTTTGGGACATTAAGCAACTTTTAAAACTGTACCCAGCTTTATCATTGGTAAAATAAGCAAAATACCATAATCTTGCAGGGTTGTTTGAAAATTAAATGAGAACATTTAAAAGAAGGTTCTGAAACACAATAAATATAAACTAAGTGAGAGTTATTACTTCTTTTTAACTTTTATTTTATGTTTGAGGGTACATGAGAAGGTTTGTTACATAGGTAAACACGTGTCATGGGGGTTTGCTATACTTTTAAAAAATCTAGTTTAATTGGCAACCTCTCTAAGTACAAATACCAGCTTCTTGAAATATCTTTCCCTTTTCTTCCTCATACAATTTACTTAAAATAAAGTTTTGAGAATGCACTCCCCAAATGTTGTCCTCTGTTTTAGACATTTTGAACAAGGAATTACTCCAAACTGTTCTTTAATTTTTTTTTTTTTTTTTTTTTTGTAATCTCCTCTCTGAAATTCTCAGTCACATATGTGAGTCAGCATGGGATAAACTTCCTTAGTTATTAGGAATACATTGTATGGTAGACACTATCAAGATTTCTACTTGGACAACTCCAGATAAGGACAATAGAGCTTTTCTGATCACATTTTCTGTTTCTGAGAGTTGAGACTTGTTAGGAGAGGAAAGCCACAGTGGGTCCCTGCAGGTTGTTGGGGAGTGTGCCAAGAAAGCCAGACACTGCCTGCTCCGTACCTGGGACATTCCTCAGGGTTGTGCTTGCAGTGAGCAACCTTGAGACATGAGGTAGGGTCTCTGGGACAAAGGGCAGGGTTACTTATGTTGCTTGGTATAAAAAGATGTGTTCCCTAAGCTCAGTGTTCCTCAGCTGTAACATCAATCCACTATATGTGTACACACTCATTCAGGCTCATATAACGCCCTCATGAGACTTGGGTAAAGGGGGAACCAACAGAAATATGTTGAAACTCATGCTACTTTCCATGCATAAGTAATAAAGTCCTTTATCTCTGACCCAAGCACCTCATATCTTCTGCCAGCATCCATGAAACAGTAACAGGTCAACCTATTAGCCTCTAAGTACAGTAAAATCAAATTCCAAATTCATGAAGACTGTCTTTGTGGCAAGTTACAAAGTTCTTGAGTATTCTATTTTTAGTATAATGAAACTTCCAGTGGTATATCTAGCTGGGTCTGGGCTCCTAAAGGCTTCTAATGGCTCATGTCTGTCCGCGCCAGCAGGAAAAATGACAATTAAGATAAAGGTTCAGGAAGCTTGTAATTCTACCAGATCTCTTTCAACTCCCATGGAAGCTGCTTGTATGTGTACAAAAATGAGAAACTTGTCCTACTTTTTATCCTAAAACTACCATCTGTTTTCCCTTTTTATAACTCACAAGATGCTTCACAAGCTGACCCTGCTTATCTTTCTCATAGTATCTCTGGCCACCTGTACTTATTCTTCTTCCCACCACACTTGCTACAGTTCAGCAACTTTTAATTTCCTGAATGTCTGATGCTGTTTTGTGCCTCCTCACCATTGTATACTTGTTCCCCTCAGCCTGCCTTGCCTAACTAGAAAATTCCTATTCGTCTCTCTAGACCCTGAAAAGCACCATTTACGTTTCTGAAATTGCAAGCAGATGATTGTTCTCCTTGCTACAGAACTTTATCACATATACACTTTGCTTACAAACACATGCAAGTTCTACATTTACTCATTTGTATTCTTCTCTTCTCCATTGCTCTTAGATCCTTAAGAATAAATACTACCTGGATCTCATTTATCTTTGCATTGTGAAAGTTGATCATACAAATTGGGTCATTCTTGACATACTTAACCAACAGTCAACTAAGAGTCAAGAAGGCAGGAGGAAAAGCTCTCAGGGAACAAAACATTACTCCAAGAATTGTAATTCTCGGCAACACTGACTGTTGAAACTGCTTGTTGTAACTTGAAATTAGTTTTATCTATAGCTTCTGAGGAAACCTGCTACACTCTAGGACTAATTTTGCCCACCACTGTTGCTTGCCAATTGGAGCTTACCAGCTCCCCAAATCCTTACTAGGGCCAATGAAGTTTCTCAAAGAGCAATACATAACATTTTCCCTTTTCAATAAAACCTCTAACCTTCTCTCTTTGTTCTACAGATAAAGTGCTTTCAGTTTATGCCAGAGACTCTCTCCCTGTTTTGCAAACTGATATTGCCAGTAAAACTCTCTTTTCTATGATAGCCATCTGGGTGGTCCTTTGGACAACAGCATTCTGGGCAGCAAGGATAATGCCTGGCATGTAGGAGTGTTCAGTAACTATTTACTGAGCCCAAGTAAAATTTTTTCATTGGCACTAATCATAGGGATTAATTCTAGGTAAAACAACTTGCCATGATATTTTTATCTTTTAGTTCATTTTAAAGAATATCAACTTAATCAATATGTTGACTTAGGTGTCAGATCATTTACCAGGGCACCACTGCTAAGCAGGATCATGAGGACAATGAAGCTTTCAAACCAACTGTGTTCAACAATCTTGTAGCAGGTTTTCCTGATGTTCCACCAGATTTTTCCTTTCCCTGACTCTATGTTAACTTGGCAGCAAGAGAACCTCCGTACACAACCTGACAAGAAAGACATGCATGTTAAATCTTGATATTTAGAATAAATAAAATTTTTAATACACGATTTAATGCAAAGTGTTCTCTGTGATACTCCCTCAACCAAATAATTTCAACACCTATACTTCCAGTTGCAGATATATTTAATTTGAATGCTGCCTTCCTTCATCTTCTAACTTTCCATGATGTTTTCTTAATACTTGTTAGTTAGTTTTAGCTTACTATGTATTTGTGTCTTCTGTAATCCCCAGTTTCTCTTCAGTCTCCTCCACAGGCTTTAAACCACTTTCATTTGATGTGTGAATGAATGAATGAACTAAAATCCGAAGATGAAATGAATTTTACGGTCTTCTTTTCTGCCAGATAAATTTTTCTAGTCTATGATACTTCAATTCCTCTATGATAAAAACCCTCTGAAATACACCTTTCTAAACAATATTGAGAAAATTAGTGTAAAGTCCTGAAATTAGGTTCAAAAGAAAGTCATCTTGATTAGAAGATCCAGATGAAATTGTTTCCAGTATTCTAAGTTAAAAACAAATCTGGCTTTAAAATTTCATGTACAAAATATACCGCTACAAAAATTTGAAAATTGTACTTAAAAATGGTTAGGTTTATTCATTCATTAACTCATTCATTTGTCCATCAAACCCTTGTTACATATCTTCTATGTATTCACTTCTGTACATGATTTCCTTTCCTCAGGGAATTTATGTTAAGTTTTGGTTAGGTAGATAAACACAGAAATAAATGAATATAACTAGATACGGCAACTAAAGTGACAGATAGGGTTCATTTTGATAGCATGGAAGAAGTCAATCTAACCTGGCTTATTTCTTGAGAAAGAGAGATCAGTAGAGGCTTCCTAGAAGAGATGGAGCCTGGGTTGAACCAAAATATCAGTAAAAAAGAGTTTGGGTGGAATGCCAGGCCAAGAGGGCAGCAAAAATTGTTATGCATAGAAATTTAAACCAGTTTAGAACGGTGATGCAAGCAGAACGTACACAAGAGGCAAGGGTGAGAGATGAGTTTAGAGAAATTGGTCAGACTATGGAAAGCATTGGCCTTTACCTTAAGGAGTTTGGTTTATATCCTATACAGGTTGAGGAGTAAGTAAAGGGTTATAAGCAGGGAACAAGATATACAGATTGCAATGTAAATAGATGCCTCCATGGTACATGGAGGATAAGTTGGATGAGGTGAATAGAGAGGAGTAGGGGTAAAGAAAGTTCCATACCCAGAAAAACTTTCGGATTCCGGTCCGGTATCCCTGTCAGGAGGGGAAGATCAGGGCAACGCTAGTTAGGAACTAGAGCTGTAACAGATTCGGGACATATTTGGCATATAAAACCAGCAGGATTTGGTGATTGATTGGATATTGGATGTAAGAGAAAGGAAGGAGCCCAGGACTACCACGTGGATGTCAGCAGTGAATTGAAAACCACAGGAGCAGGAGCTGACTTGGCAGGTAATGATTTTGAGAGGCCTGTGAAATGTTTAAATACAGATATCCTATAGATTTTTAAAATGGGGGTGGGAACCTGAAACAGGGGAAAAGCCTGTCTAGAAAGGAATACTTAGTAATAATTAGCATACATGTATCTGTTGAAGTCAGAACAGTTTTTGAGGTCATACAAAAAGAGTATTTAGGGTGAGGAGGAAAAAGGGCCAATTCCAAAACATTCCGAAACAACAAAATTAAGGGAGAGAATTCAGTGGTGTGCTGAAAGCAGCCCATACCAATTCTCATTGTTAAACTGTCAGAAATTCCTGTTAGTCTGTTATTAAAAGCAGCCATTATTAAATATTTGACTATATAAACTTAGAATTCTATAACTTACTTTAAAGAAATGTAATAAATACTAAAACATATCACTTCCTAGTTATTTTCCTGTATTTTACTATTATTTATGCTCTTTGGGCAATATATGTCTATTCTGTCTGAGCGGCAGAAGTATGGCATACTGTGGGGCTATCACGCATCTCTTCTTTCTGGACGGTGGTCTATTCTCTCTGGATTATTCTCTCTTGACAGTAGTAATATGCTTTACTGCTGGATTACTGTGCAACTTTTCTTTCTGGATGCTGGTCTATTCTATCTGGCCTATTGTATCTGGATGGTGGGAGTATGTCACATTGTTTAACTACTGTGAATCTCTTCTTAACTCTGCATTTAGCAACTTCACATCAGTAGTTTGAAATTGGTGATGGTGGGAATCTTTACACTATAAAAATCTCCAAGCACTACAAATGAGAACTTCTTGATTTTCTAGAGTAGAATTAAGAAGATGATGGAGAAAATGCTAATAAACCAGATAAACAGTCAAGGTGTATTGTGTTTGTAGCCATTACACTGAATAGCACAAAAATTTTTTTAAAAATCCTTTCATTATTGAAATTCTGTTTTCTGATTTGCAAATAATTGCTTACATCACTGATAAATGAGTATCTGACATATAGCTTCTTCATTTCATTTTTACTTCACTGACTAACATAAATACCAGGCAATCTTCATATTAAAACTATACTTGTTTATTAGCTGCAAAAATAGGTTGCCTATACATGCAAAAGTTTGGCAAGATTCAAAAAAAGCATTTTTTAATAAACAATTTGATATACAGAATGTTCAATAAAAAGTTGTAATATTTTATTATTTGTAAATTGTGTGTCATATATCCTTAATATCAGTAAAATTTATAACAAATGATATAAGTATGCATATTTTATTTTCTTTGGAGAACCAGTTTATAAAAATATTTACCTATACATCACTAGGACAGGTAGAGGAGAAAACTTTGAAGTAGATGAAATGAGAGATGAACAAGAAGAACCAAGTGGATGCAGTAAAAGAGAAACTAAAGAGTAAAACGTTTTACAAGCAGTGATAAACAGAGCTATGAACGTAGGAGGCCCAGAAAGAGAATGATTGAAAAATTGAAAAATTAAATTTAAATCAATTTAAAGTTTATTAAAGCAACTAGAATTACTCTGAAGAAAAGAGCGACTCTTTAAAAACTAACTACAATGAATTCCTCCTCATAAAATTTTAGACGAAAAACCTCATTTTAGATTAAGGCAGGAGGTGGGAAAGTAATAATGGGCAGCACTTTTTCGATACCTGTTTCAGAAGTTTGAAATTTAGATATTTCTAAAAAATTGATTTCCTTTTCTGCAAAACAGTATAGTTCATTAACAAGTATTGAGCCTTTCAAGGAACAACTTCAGATAATCATAAGATGTATGTTCTAAAACAACAAAACTAGAATCCTTTTGACAAGATGCACCTGGTAGATAATGTTTTGTAATGGATCTTTTCATGTTTCTGAAGTCTAATTAGTGCATTGATCCAGTTGATATGAGGTTATTTTCTAGCACTTTAATTTCCAGCTCTATAGAAATACAGCAAACAAGGTGTTTCCCTCTCCCCCTACAATGTCTCTGGTGTTTTTGTTATCATGCATATTTTATGTGTTCCTGTTCTTTCTCTCTGGAAGTTTCTAAGTTCCCAGAAGGCTCAAACTGAGTCTCTAATGCTTGCTGTCTGTGCTTACGGTACTCATCGTTGTCCTCTACTTGGCTTAATAGGTCATTTATAGTCGATTTTTAAAAGACTTGATTCCCCAAAGAGAGTTATATAATCTTCTAAGCAGTTAGCCATAATTTGAAAGGTCTCATCTCTGTGAATTCTATACTTTACATAAAGATTGGATGAAAAAGAAAAAAAAAAGGTGATGGAAAATCTACACATAGCTTCATTTATACAATGCTAATTACAGTGAACATGATCTCAGATCTGAAATTATTTATCATCCTGTACTTAAATAATTATCTAAATGCATTTAGTTAAGAGAGAACATTCAATTAAATGATATAAAAACAGAGTAAAAGGGTAGGGTCAAAAATTAACTCTAAGTTAATCTTTTTCTGGGCAAATAAAAATACGAGAGTGAAAACATGAGATGAATTTTTTAATATTAACTTAGTGCTCTAGAGTTTGTCTTAAACTTAAAAACAATGAGCACATACAAGAAAGAATCTATCTTTCTCAGGTACAACTTATTGGATAAGAAAGTTATCCCTTTGGTTAAGAAGATTTTACTCTCTGGGATTTACTTTTGTCCATCTTAAAGTTGAAGGGAAACATTGTTCTTATGATTGAGGAAATAAAAACACTAAAAATCCTAATTAGAAAAGTTAGTAAACTTTCAATCTGAAATGAAGTTTCATAAATATTGCCCTCAGGGTTTATCACACCTCAGAGAGTTTCTTTCTCTTATTTTGAGGCAAGAGTGATGGAGTGCCTGTCTGGTTTTCGTGCAAAGGTATATCCCAAGAGATTTCCAACCAAGCTGGTTAGCAATGCTATCACACCTTCTCTTTAAAAGGACTATTAATTAAATGTAAACATAACAGGGAATCTCTCATACATTTTAATGGGTCCCAGTGAGTAAATGCTATTTCTTTTGGGTGGTTTCACTAATGTGCTCTCATGGTGCATTACATAAAGTCTATGCTGAGTTTCATCATGTTAAACCAATGCTCTCAAAAAAAAAAAAAAAAAAAGAAAAAGAAAAGAAAAAAGAAACCATTGACCATTTCAAAGACAGACTATTCATTAAAAACTATAACAGCATGATCAATATAATTAATGTAAACATTGATTATGAAAACAAGCTTTCTTCACCATTTCTTAATGTCTAAAATAACCAAAACAATATTTGTTAACATTATCTTTCCAAAGAAAGAAAAAATAAGTCACAAAGGAGTTGGTTATTGTGTTACTAAAGTTAGAATTAATGATTAGTCATTTTATAGGAAGTGGGTGAATACAAAACATTTTGAAAGGAAGGTGATTTGGCTCCTCCTACCAAGTTAACAGAAAAGTACATTATTGTTATTATCATCATTATTTTTTGAGATGGAGTCTCACTTGTTTGCCAGGCTGGAGTGCAGTGGCACGATCTCAGCTCACTGCAACCTCCGCCTCCTGGGTTCAAGCGATTCTCCTGCCTCAGCCTCTTGAGTAGCTGGGACTACAGGTGCTCACCACCAGGCCCAGCTAATTTTTGTATTTTTAGTAGAGATGGAGTTTCACCATGTTGGCCAGGATGGTCTTGATCTCTTGACCTTGTGAAAAAGGTTATTTTTCTCTAATCCTGATTATGTAATTTACTAATTTGATAATCTAAAAGCAGCACAATATAAAACCACATAGACCCAAAGAGTCATGCCATATTCATAATTATATAGATTGCCAAGTCATGTAGAACCAAGGATAGTAAAGAACAGGGCAAGATAGAAGGAGTCTGAAGTCTTGAAATACAAAGTAAAAGACATGGAACTAAGGAACAACCTGGCCTAAGAGGGAGGAGAAAAGGTGAATAAGAGGAACTAGATGCAATCAATGAAATACATTAGCAAAGTGATAGTTATGAAGCTGAAATGAATCAACAAATGTGAGACAATGAACAACAAAATCATTTTAACATTTGTCTTCAGTAAAAACATGCTACTCGGATTTAATTGTTTCTCATACTTTCTTTAATTTTTTCTATTACTTTTCAGGTAACAGAGATCTCTGGAGGTGAAACATTGCTCTGAATTGGTATTGATTCTAGTTCAGCTCTTGTAGACCAATTACCAACTTGTAAGTAAACATGTTCATGATTCTTCATTCTGACAAGCCCATACTTCTCAGTCTTCATGTGGAAACTATGCATTTCTAGTTTTTGAGCACCCCATGTTCAATCCATCAACAAATTGCTTCAGCTCTAACTTCAAAATATACTCAGAATGTCCCACCCTCACTATACAAAACTCTACCATACTAGTCTAAGCTCCCATCACCTCTCACCTGGATTTATGCAGAAACTCCAAGAAATCTCCCAGCTTCTGCCATTGCTATTCACCCTTCCACTCTTAAGATTGCACATTGTGAGATTTTAAAATCACATCCTTATAATGTTCTTGAAATGTCTTATAATCTGGCCTCTACTACATCTTTGATCTATACTTTTTTAAAATAACATCATTTGTTTTGTTTGTTTGTTTGTTTGTTTGTTGGAGACAGAGTCTTCCTCTGTCATCCAGGCTGGAGTGCAGTGGCACAATCTTGGCTCACTGCAACCTCTGCCTCCTGGATTTAAGTGATTCTCGTGCCTCAGCCTTCCAAGTAGCAGGGATTATAGGCATGTACCACCATGATCAACTAATTTTTTTTTCATTTTCAGTAAAAATGGAGTTTCGCTATGTTGGCCAGGCTGGTCTTGAACTCCTGGCCTCAAGTGATCGCCCACCTCGGCCTCCCAAAGTACTGGAATTATAGGTGTGAGCCACTTCACCTAGCCTCTGACCTTAACTTTTAATACTCTTCTCATTTCTCATTATTCTCCATCTATATTGGCCCCTTGGTTTTTCCCAAATGTTTTGCATATCCTCACCTCGGGGCATGTGACTTCATTACTCTGCCTAAAATACTTTTCTTCCATATATTTGCATGCCCCCCTTCAATTTTCTTTATGTCACAGAAGAAACATCACCTTTATAGGTAGGCTTTCTCTGATCAATCATTCATTCATAGCATATTTATGTGCCAGTAAGTTCTTCCCCCTCACTCTTGGTATTCCTCTTTTCCATATACCTTCTCCATAGCACTTTTCACCTGTCTGACCTGCTACATCTTGATATGTTTGTTCAGCAAGGGGCATTGTTTTGTTCACAGCTCTGTCTCCCTCCAGTGCCTGGAACTGGACCTGGCACACAGGTATTTAATAATTATTTGTTTACGGGAATAAGAATGATTATGTGAATACATGGTTGAAAGGCTAAACAAATTGGCTGCTTCATTGAATTTATTAGGCTACAGATCCAGAGACTGTATGAAGTCTCTACTGGAGCACATAAAAGGGATGTGACTCAGAGACCAGTACTCCCTCAGTAAATTTCAATGGTCCAAGCCCAGGTTCATCGGAAAATGTGTTTCCATAATATTTCTTCTACACTGGCCTCAATTTGGAAGCAATGAACATTCTCAAAGTAATCACAAAAGTATTTTCATTGATGTTTATAGGATTTAAAAAACTTTATATCTTAGTATAACAGTACCTACAGTCTGAAATAGCACAGTGTTAATACTTTCTGTAAGACTTTAAGTTTTTTGAAGTTGTTTTTTGGTTTGAAACTTTAATTTGATTGATAAACCCAACTTCTTTCTAGTTATCCTAGAATTTTAAGTGATGATCATTCATAAAATGAATAGGGAAAATCTTGGTAGCATCAGTACAAATTTAAGTCTATATGCTGCTAATAAATTTCTTGAGGAACAGGCCATACGTGTTGATGAAATTCTTAAATCCCTATAACATGAACACTTTTAAAGGAAACTCTGCATTTCCTTATAGCACTAATTTCAGCAAGCGCAAAATGTATATTGACTGGATGTCATACACCTTTGCTCCTTACATAAAATGATATTTGGTGTGCATTTAAAGAAAAACCATGCACTCGTTGTAGTTTGCTGATGTCTTTATTTTCCAATCATTTTGCTTCACGTGTGAGTGTTATAAGAGACTAGTTGAGAAAATCTTGGAGACTGAAAGCAAGTCGATGATTTTTCAAAAAATACTAATGCAGAGGGTAAGCCCATGACTAAATAAGTCATTAGCATCTGTGCTATCATAGCTTCTTTATAAGATTGTTAACAGAATCCTTGAAGAACAAGAAAAGTAGAAGAAGGAAGATAGACACTGTGCTAGTAAGTTTATAATCATTATCTTATTTGATCCTCTTAGCATCGCTGTGATGTGGATGCTGATATCCCCATTTTACAGATGAGATATCTGAAGAACAAGATTTTAAATTGTGTACTAGTTCTCACAGGCAGATAATAAGTAGGCAAATTAGAATGTATGTTTATCAGGCTCCAAAGTTTGAACTTTGTGTTATTGTATTACATTACAGCCCTATGCTGGGCTTGTATTTTTACCTAGATGATACAATACTTGTTCAGACAATACTGTATTATCCCTGGCAAATTCCAGAAGTAGTAAGAAATTCAGTACATCAGAAAGCATACAGGAGTAGAAAGAAGTACCGTTAAAAAATAAAAGACTAAGGCCAAATGTAAAGAACTTTACATGTAAAGTTAAGGACTTCAGACTTTACCCCGAAGGCAAAGGATTCACACATTTTAGTGTGCATGAAAATCCTCTCGAGGGCTTGGGCCCTATCTCCAGAGTTCCTGATGAACTTGTGACTAGCAAGGAAAACTTTAAGGCTCTCTCAAAGTCTTTAGCTTGAGGATAAGATAGATCATGAAGTTACTAATTAAAGACTGGAGGAAGCTGTAAAACATGCTAAAGTTTTGTTTTTGTTTTTGCCCTTTTCAAAAAAAACTTATTAAACTTGGAATGTTTTAAAAACAACAGATGGTGATGACCAATGGGGAATTGTAAGCAGATCTGGGACTCAAGAGTGAGGTCAGGGGCAAAGACACTGATGTTAAGAGTCAATAGCACAGAAATGGCTTTTCAAGCCACAGGCATGCATGAAACACCTTGGAGCTTCAGAATAAGAAAAGATAACTGAAGTTTGAACATGTGGGGAGAAATCATTATTTACAGGATGTGCAGAAAAACAACACTCATTAAAGAAATAGAGAGAGGAACTCAGAATTCTAAGACAAATAAAAGACCAAAGGTAGACTATGGCCTCTGAAACTAAGGACAGGAAGAATTTTGAGAGAGACTGTGGTCAACAGTATCAAACAGTTTTCTGAGAGTTAGTGAGTAGATTCCATTTTTTATTAAAAGGACAAAAGTATAAACTCTTTCATTAACTTGTATTCTAGTGGTTCCACTGATCTGGAAATATTAATTAAGGCTCTAAAATAAGAAGCAGTAGCGTGCTTACAGTCTAACATACAGTGATAGGAAATTATTGTTAGTCAAGTGCCATAGATGTGGAAACTGAAATTTAGAGAACTCTAGTGACTTGCCCTTAATCATCATACAGCTATAGCTGAATCAGCATGGAATGGAGTCTTCTGACTTACCAACAAACTCTGGTAAGTATTACGCATTAAAACAAACTCCAAAACACTAATAAAGGAATGCTAACCAAGGTCTCAATTTTTGTCTTACCATCTGTGAAACAGGCTTCTGGCTCATCGGAATTCATAGGTTCAGCCTCTGCTTCTTCTCCTTCTCCAGGCAAAGGGTTATCAACTGTGCTGCACTCTGAGGAGCTTGATTGGTTTAATCTCTAGAAAGGAATTCACCACCCCACCAGGTAGTTCATTTAGAGTTCATTCAAATCTGGTATTTAAGCCTTATTTAATAATCAGACTCATGCAAAGTATTATGAAAAAAAGATTAATAGTATGATGGCCATAAAAATGTATAAACACATATTGAGGTCAAGTAACCTTAAATGTATCTATACTTGATCTTTCTATCTACACCATCCTGTAAAATAATAAACTTTATTATTTTATTACAGTAACAGTTATGTGGCCAAAATTAGATAAGGTAATATATTGATGTTAACTATCACTTTTGGAAAGTATTGGCCACATCTTACTTTTTTTTAATTTTTAATATAAATTTATGGACACTGACAATCATTATTTGAGGACAACCTATACCCTATTTGCAATATACAAGTGTGAAATTACTAATGCCTGATAATTGAAAGCTCAGATCAAATAGTTGGCAAAAAACTTAATAGTTAAAATTTTTTAAAAAGATGAGTTCAAGATAAAGTCCAAATGTATTTTTTATTATCTCTTGGATTTAAATACATGTAGTAGGACGATATAGATAGAAGTTCTTTGATCAAGACCACAAAATCAAATACGGTTTTGAAATCAAAATGCCAATGACCATACCAACACTACCTATTTTGTATATAACATTTTAGTACATCGTAGAAAAGATTAAACAACAGTATTATTTATAATGTCAAGAAAGTGGCTACTAAAGTAAGCACCACATGCAAACTCTGAAACAAAGACTGAAGAAAATTAAACATGGCAGACTTACACATGGAGTAATGAATTCATTGTCATTATGATCATATAACTGATCATAACACAAATAGGTTTTTCCCACCCAGAGCTTTATGAGTAACCATGATGTTTACACATACACACACACGAATAAATCTTTACAAAAAATACATACAGCAATTGTAGCAAAACTCTGTCAAATTTCCCAAATATTGTTTTATAAAGGAGTAAAGCAGCATATCAATGGAAGAATTAATTTTTCATTCTCATTTGCTAAATGACACATGAATATTGGAAGCTGCTAGTTACTACAACACGATTCTCTTATTAAGTTACAACTTTATCTTTTTTAGAGTAGTTCAAGCAAGTGCAAGTGCTAAAAATAATAAAGTACTTATTTCAGATAAATTGATTCTTGATCTATGAATCTGTATTAATATCATAGGCCCAATCCAAAGGTTTGATTTTTAGAGATTGACTTGGAAGCTGGAAGTATTCTTGATGGGTACCACATTAAATTCTCAATGCTATTATTATCACCTAGTATACAACATCATAAAAATGGCATTGATAAAGTATTGTACATAAGGAATGATGTAAGCAGACCAAGTCTTTCTTATAACTGGAGTAAAAATTATGAACAAACTGTTAAGTGAACTCCTCTAGTCTACGTTGGCCTAGAGGCATTATTCCCACCAGGTCCATGAGTTTGATGACAGTATCAGTTATGAAAGTGTTAGTACACAATTTCACTCAAAAACAGGTTCTTTAAACGGATTGAATTCATCTAAATTAGTTTAATCTAAAATTAGAAAATAGAAATTAATTATAACTGAATATTCTATAAAACTATAGAACAAGTTTTAAAATAGAAACTATAGAATGAGTTTTAAAGTATATATGACAAGTTTTAAAATATAGATTAATCCAGGAAATGATGTTGGATAAACTTATAATTACTAATATGTATTTTGTGCCAATTGCCACAAAATCCAAAGTACCATATTTAGAAGACTACAGTTTGAACGGCTTCAAGTCTTGACCTCTTGGCTACACGTGAACTATCATCAGGGAACTGAAAGACAGGGCCCTATTATTCTGTGAAGTTAAGACCAAGTCCTTCAATTCTGAAAAAAGAATTATTGGCCTGGGTTTTGAGGTAAGGCAGTGGGAGGAATTGCTGATAGAAAGAATACAAAGCACCTCCCTGCTATTAGACACAGTATTAACAATAGGAAATAGTTATAATTGTTTTCTCTGAGCTGGTAACAACTTTTAAATAAAATGATTCTTATTTGCAGAATTCTGACTTAGGCTAAATTCATGAAAGCATCTTCAACATCAGTAATTGGTTCTCTCACTGTTTAAGAGAGCATTAACAAAGATTTATGCCAAATTACTTTATGAGCAAGTAAAAATTTCAGTGATTTTACGTAGTGTATCTTGCCATTGAAACTTTTTTTTTCACATGCAGGTTTTATATTTTTTTATGGTCAATTGAATTCAGCTTGGCACATAATTTTATGTCATAAATTAAAGTTATTAAATATTATTGTTTAATGGGTCAGAAATTATCAAAATATTTGATATGAACTATTATTAATTTGTATTTGTAGTCAAATTATTATGGCTAATAGATTCTTACACATTCAGGGTTTTCTTGGGAATGCATTAAGTATTCAAACAGTAACTATTTCAATACTGTATATAAAATTAAATATTTATATGCACACTTTAGCAATATAGACAGTTTTAATCAATTTGACCTTTGAATTCTACACTTGCTATAGTATAAGCTTCTTTAGCAGAGTTCTAAGAGAATACCTTTATATAGAAAGGCTGATATATATAATAAAGTTTTTTTCCTGTGGTGAAATTTATTGAATTCTCACAGTAAGCATCACCATATTTAAGTACTATATAAGGAAGATCATATCAATTATTTGTATTATTTTATATGATTATTTTCTATATTACTTTCATTTCTTTAAACTCAATCATCTGTTGTTTAGTTTTCCAAGTAATTTTGGAAATGAAAGAATGACTATACTATATTAGAGAAGTGAAATAAATGCTTTAGTATGAAAAAATTTTCTTTTGCTATTATAAATAGGACCTTCTGTAATTTTCACATGGATTTGATTTCTAATAAAAGGGAAATATCAATTTTTTATCATTGGCAGTCTACTTATAAATAAAATAAATATAAATGTAAGCATAGGATCAAGAAGGTGGACTCATTGGTATTAGGAATCAGAAGTGTACCATAATTAGCATTCTTGCCTTTTCATTGAATAATATGATATTGACTGTAAGTGCCTTCTAAAAGTGTCTTTTTAAAAATATGAAAGTGATATAGTTGACTCAAACATTTTAAATGTATAATATTTACAGTGCAAAAGTAAAGTTTCCTCCACTATCTCCTTGATTCAACCCCCCTGAGGTAATCAAGAGAGAGAGAAAGAGAGAGAGGGGAGAGAGAGAGAGGAGAGAGAGAGAGAGAAATTGGCATATCTTTCCATATTTTTCAGTGTGCATCCATACAACACTATAGCTGTGAAATAATCCTTATCTTGATTGTAAACTTATGTAGCTATTTAAGATGCTCCTTTCAATTACTGAAAATATGTTCAAATTAAAAGCGTTATTATTCTTCATGGTTTTCCCTTTGATTGCCTTGAAGCTGTGTTTTCTACTATACTGCTTGAGTAGAAATTACGTTAAATATATGTATCACATTAGAACATGTCCTAAGTTGTTCACTTACAAATTTATCACTGGCATTTCCTAAGATAAACATTAACAATGCAAGCCTATTTCATGCTATCATGGATGGTGGTTAACGCTATTTAGTTAATTATTGTTCCAAGAGGTGTGAAGTAGGAATATCTAATGACTTGATAATCTAACGCTCAAAAGAAGAAACTATCAAACATATAGCGGCACTGTACAAAACACAGAACTCAACAAAAATCTTACTCAAAGAGAATGATTGATGCTGAAAAGAACCTAAAAGTGTTACATTTAAAGTACATACTATAAACTCTGCTTCACACAACAAAAAAAGATATTCTTTAAGGAGCAGAGCCTAGAATGGTTATTTCACCTGAGCCTTAAAATACTCACAAAAGACAGTAAGAAAGTTGAGAGAAGAAAATCAAAAGGAGGAGATGGGTATAAAAGAGAAGAAAAATTATGGCAGACATTCATGGTAAACTAAGCGCCATTATCTGTTAGTAAGCAAGAAAGACATTTTAAAATTAGTTTCAAGTTACTGTTATCCATCTTTTAATTTAACTGCATAGTTTTACCATCAATATCTATAATTGTGTTCTTGAATCATTAAGGAGTAAAATAGTAAAGTTCGATTAAAGGATCAAAGGACCCTTTGAGAAGAATTCCACACATAGTTACTATGTGGCATAAGAGTCCAATTTCCAATTTCCCATTATGTTACAGGAGAACTAGTTGTTTAAATACCCTCTTCTGGTGCAGAACCAAGATAACCTTTCTTCTCTCTTGCAATTGTTCAGGGCCTTTATTTTGTTCCTTCAGGAGAAGTGTGAACATTATCCTTTTATAGAGTTTTTAAAATTGGAGGTCATTAATATTATTGATATTACTATTTGTGCTTTTCATCTTGAGTGTAATGACATTTCTTTTTTTTTTTTTTTTTTTTTTTTTGAGACGGAGTCTCGCTCTGTCGCCCAGGCTGGAGTGCAGTGGCACGATCTCGGCTCACTGCAAGCTCCGCCTCCCGGGTTCACGCCATTCTCCTGCCTCAGCCTCCCGAGTAGCTGGGACTACAGGCGCCCACAACCGCGCCCGGCTAATTTTTTGTATTTTTAGTAGAGACGGGGTTTCACCGTGGTCTCGATCTCCTGACCTTGTGATCCGCCCGCCTCGGCCTCCCAAAGTGCTGGGATTACAGGCGTGAGCCACCGCGCCCGGCGAGTGTAATGACATTTCTTAACATGATTTAGATTTCTGGGCCCCTCAAGGTCTCTGCAATATTGTTTTTGATATGAAATTTCTCAAGATTCTTTTTGAAAGGTAATGCCTCAAGTTAAAAAATAACTGAAGCTCAGGAATTTCAGGAAAAAATGGAAATAATTTAAAAATACTCCAGATATTATTGATCAGTGGAAAACTCAACTGTATTTTCTTCTGTTGTCTAAGTTTTAATGTTACTTTCACTAATTTAGCAGAAAATTGTCAGTTTATTAACTAGTTGCAATAAATTCTGGGCTCACATTCTAATTATGGACAACTAAAACGTTAGCTCTTTTTTTTAAAAAAAGGCAATAAAACCGATTTTTTTCCTTTCCTATTTTTCTTTGTCTATTGCTAGCAGAGAAATATCGTGTAGGCTCTGGGAGGAACAGCTACTCATTCAGCATGAAACACACAGTTCCATCACAAGGTCAACATGCTATATAGTATTCTGTTGGTGAAATAATGAGGTCAAATCTCAGCCACCACCAGAGAAATTCAAAATAAAACCAATGATTTCATGGAGAGCTCTTATTTTTCTCAGAATCTTCTACCTAGGGCACTTTCTATCCAGTAACATGAACACTTACATGACTAAATGATAAGATATGAATATTTTAAAAATCATACAAAAGCAACAACACTTGGCCATATAAGAAGGCTGGACTGGCTACAGATTTCTCAGCCAGGTCCTATAGTATCATCTTGAAGTATTTTTCTAATGAAAAGAACAGAAGCATTTACTAGTAAGAGCTAGGAGTGTAAAGTGGCCATTGATATTCAAGGGTTGTCTCTGTGCTCTGTCACAGAACTTGTCAGGCCTCTGAGCCCAAGCCAAGCCATTGCATCCCCTGTGACTTGCACGTATAGGCCCAGATGGCCTTAAGTAACTGAAGAATCACAAAAGAAGTGAAAATGCCCTGCCCCGCCTTAACTGACGACATTCCACCACAAAAGAAGTGCAAATGGCCAGTCCTTGTCTTAAGTGATGACATTATCTTGTGAAATTCCTTTTCCTGGCTCATCCTGGTTCAAAAAGCTCCACCACTGAGCACCTTGTGACCCCCAACTCCTGCCCGCCAGAGAACAACCTCCCTTTGACTATAATATTCCTTTACCTACCCAAATCCTATAAAACAGCCCCACCCTAATCTCCCTTCACTGACTCTCTTTTCGGACTCAGCCTGCCTGCACCCAGGTGAAATAAACAGCCATGTTGCTCACACAAAGCCTGTTTGGTGGTCTCTTCACACAGAGGCGCATGACAGAACTGCTATACTGTTTGCAGAGAAAGCAGCTGGAACACAGTGGGTCAAGTCAGAGTATCTTAAAATCTTTAGAAGCAAACATTTAGACAATTTTACTATTCATGCCAGCTTTAAAAAATGCAACATGTAAGTAAAGAAGGATTGGAACCTCAGCAAACACAAAGGCAAAGTGTAGATACTCAGACTCAAGCTTTGTAAATATTATATATAATTTTAAGACAAGCAAGAATGACAAACACAAAGTAAGCTACCTAGGAATCTGAATCATTTCTGTTAACCACTAATACTACCCACAATGAAGGAGGGCAAGGAAAAGTGAATTTTAATGAGCTGAATAATTACTAGTTTTTTAAACATGTGGATTTCTAATATTGAAAATATAATGTAAATAGAAATTTTACATGAATAAAATAACTCTATCCCTTATGTAAGCAACTTTTGCTAAAGTGCCATATTTCAAGTCATTCTTAACTGAATATTCAGTTTTTTCTTGATTAAGAGGATGACTATTTATAACATGTGCCTCATCTTTTCTAATAGCTTGGTAAAAAAGTAATAATAATTTATGAATTCAAAACATATATATGCATATGTTTATATGTCTATGCATGTATATATAGTTCTAGAAATAGCTTTCTCAAAAATTGTATGTTTTATCTATACCTATATAGATAATATTGGACGTATATGCATCCTTATTTAGGCTCTAGTTGAAGAAAATTCACCATATTCTGGAATAAAATAGTTTTCTATGAGTATATTGCCTCTAAATCCCCACCAAATTTGAAATAGAAAAATAAATCTTTCACTTAGGCCACCTTTAAGATTATCTTTGAATAAACTGGAACACAAAAATAACTAATTTTTCATTTGAAACTGCAATGACACACCCTAGGGTATGTCAATTTCAGGATAAAGTTTTGCTTTCATCATTGCACAAAAGATAACAATAATACAAACATCTCAACAATGACAGAGAAATTCAAAATATGAACTAGATTATAAAAAATAGTCAAAATTCTTATTGACAGAGATTCCTTCCCCCATCCTAGTACTATTAAAGTTCATTCAACAAGTTATGCTAAAATTAAAATATATCTTAGTATGTATTTTTAATACCTTTTAGAAATATTCAATAAGGCAATACATATTAATCTGTATCTAATTTCAGTAAAAGTCTTCTATGTGTTATTGATAGATAGGTTTAGTGTTCACTTCATAATGTGCTCTATCTAAACCTCTTAGTTTCTAGAGGCCACTCTGATTAGGTATGTAATCAGAAACTTATTCTCATCAATGAGTAATATTACTTCTGGAATAAAATTAAACATTTTGAACACGTATCACTTATTCATTCATAGGCAAGGCCTATCGACTTTTAACTGATGCATTTTATATAGGAGGAAATAAAATCAAATTAATTACTGAGTTGATTTTAAAAAAATAAAGTCCCATAACTAACAGTGCTTAAAACCATTTCAAAATGTATTCAAAGTTTATACTAGAAGCAGGGTGCTTTGGCTCTGACCCCAGCTTTCTAGATGTGTACTAAGAAAGCATGAGTCTCAATTTACTTATCCATAAATATACAGCTAGAACTACAATGATCCTTTCCTGCTCTGAGATTTTATATTTATGCCAGAAACATTTCTTCCACAATTTTTTAGAGTTTTGATCTACTTAATTTAAATGTGACAATTTAATGTGATAAACATCTCTATATTTTTATGTAGATTTAATCAGGAAGGGAAGTTGATAGAGGTTTTCAAATCAAATGTTGCTTCAATGGCTACTGTTACATTCTGCATTTTACTTTTATAATCAATTCAATAAAAATCTACAGATCATGCACTTGAAATCACTTAAGCACATGAAGGTTACATCAAAGAAGTCATCAAGAGAATCACAAAAAATATAATAGAATTGTCCTGGTGACATGCTGTGATGTCGCTTTATCTATTGAGCAACTGTATATGTTTCTACTCTCTTGCAATGGGTCAGGCAGAAAGATTTTGTAGCTGAACAGCATGCAAGACATTGAAAAAATATCGTATGTATGATTTTTTTAGGTAACCTGTGTAAAAGTGGTGACATATGTCTCTGCCTGGTTAAAAGCACAGAGCTGCATCCTTGATTGATCCAGTTTGATTTTACCCCTGTGAGAAGTAAGAAGGTTAGGTACCAAATTTTAGAAATGCAGCATGATGAAAGTTTAGTCAACTGTGTTTTAAAATGTTTAAAGTCATATACCTATAAGTAGAAATTAGTTACATATTTGAAAGTACATGCTATATACTCAATGTTAAGCAATATATTAGAATCACAATACTAAGATTAAATGTCATTCAGCAGAGACTTTAAAACAATCAATTAAACAGTTACATAATTCTATTATTTAGGAATTGAATTTACTATAATGTGCTAATGCAATGTTTTGCATTCTATTTTTCCTTAAATGCAAGCAACATTTAAATATAAGTGATTATCAGTATAGGGGGTGAAGTGGGAGTAAGAGTATGCAGCTTTAAAAAGCATATTCTAAAATTAACATGTCTTGATTGACTTTTATTTTTAATTAATTAATTTTGACATTTTAAACAGCATTGCAAAAAAGTGAAGTTTCCAAATTTATCAAAATATAAAGAACAAGACACATTGATTTGAATATGTCAGACAAATATTTCATTGTTTTTAGGCACATAAACAAATGAAGATGGAAAGATTTTTCAAATTCTTTGGAAACAACCTGAAAAAAAGAAATGGTCTAAGTGCAATTCTACAGAAGAGTGCTTTTTAAAAAATCCATGCATAAAAAATACAATCAAATGCCAGTTTTACCCAACAGCATAACTGTAACTAATCCCTAAATTTTTCAAAGTTAAATGCATTTTTAAAAGATTATTACATTTTCTAAAGTGTAGTAATAAGCAGAACATAAATCTAAATTAAGGAAAAAACTTTGATTAAAAAATCTAACGAGAGAAAGTCTTGATAACAATATAATTAAAACCACCACATAGTAAAAGGACATTAAATATTTAACTTTGAGAACTGCAAATATTGAAACAACTTTTTATCAAGTCAATAAAATGACTACATTTCATAATAATAAGCATATTTAAGTCTCTCTAAAGATAATGACTTTGTAAACTGAACACTGAATAGATGAATGGGTGGACAGACGAATGAATGAGTGAATCAGGTGAACAACATGAATGCTCGTTCCTCTGCCTGAGATTTCCTTCTGTACCACATCTGCCCAGTGAAATTCTCTCCATACTGTAAGGTCTGGCTTAAGTGCCACCTCCTTTCATGTGAAGTCAGCCTGATATAGCCCCTTACTCAATGCATCCTCAATGGACTAGTTTAGTGTCCTGTTATGGATTGTGCTTTGCTTTGTTCTGTGTTATAATTTTTTGTGTATTTATCTAAGGTGCAACTATTAGACTGTAAACTTTTGTTGTCAATGATCAATCACCCTTTACCTTTGAAGTACATGAAGTTTTTAGTGTGGTTTTTGGGGGACTCAATATTTATAGGGGGTCAAAAATATTTCATGAGTGTAATTTAGGAGAGAAAAACTCTATGCCTATTACAATTCTGGGCAGATAGTCATAGAAAATTTTAATGTGTTCTCTACTATGCACAAATACAAAAAATAAATAAAATATCTGTGTTCAGTAACACATTTATGTAATTAAGAAATAAGATTATACAGGTAGAATAAAGTTTATATTTTACTTATGTCTTTATACTATGTTGAGTCACGTGAAATTTCTACTTTTTGCATATTAAAAATGGTTAGATATTTAGTTTTTTATTATTTAACTTACTATATTCTTATTTTCATATATACTAATTCAGTAAATAAAAATTAAATTTTGTTTCTTGGTAATTTTATACAATATGTTTCAAAGTATAACATTATAGTTGATGCACATTATTCCAAACTATGCCTAGTAACTAAATCTCTTAAAATAGAAAATTACCATCTTTCAATTCTTTTGACATTTTCATAAAGGAATAATTATAATTAGTAGCAGTAATAATATTGGAGAAGCATGTCTGACCTTGTTAATGTCTTCCAATGTATCTTACTAAGATAATCCAGATTTTATTCAGGGCAGCAATATGCCTGGATAAATGTCCTGCCTCAGCCAGGCTTCCTTGTTGTTAGGGGTGGTCATGTCACACTGTTCTTGCCAATAAGACATAAGCCAAAGTTGGATAAAGATCTCTGGGAAAGTTTTGCTTTTCCTCAGGCAAGTGAGATAGTCATTACTTCTGCTTCTGTCTATTTCTTTCTCTTTCCTACCTGAGTATTGGATATAAAGCTGTAGGTGGAACAGTCACCTCTAATTATAGGCATTAAGATGGAAGAAAAAACACATATGAAGACTGGCAGAAGGGAGAAGAGATGGAGCCTAGGACATGGAGGCCACGTGGACTGTTGATCTGTGGAAGTTTTAAAATATGAAAATAGAATGCTCTATCCACTTATGCTGATATAGTTAAGTCTCTGTTGCATGCAGTTAAACAGAGTCCTGACTCCGAAATAGCCAAAAATAACATAATACAAAAAAAAATAGGGATTATCCATGTACCCTTAAGTAAAATAGATTTATTCAAATAATTAAGATCTTAACATGTGTACCTTGGTGTGGCAGTAAGTGTATTCCCTAGCCCTTAATATAGTTTTAATGTGGAAGATAATATAATAATAAATCAATTCTACTTAATACATTGTCCTGAGAGAACACAAAGTTTCAAAGAGAGCAAAGCGATGTGTAGAAAAAATTATGCCAAATTGATTTAATACTTTTCTGTAATAACATAATATGTCATGACAAAGGAGATGCTTTAAAGGCAGTGATCTGGACTTTAGTGATATTTCTGAGTCACTTGCCAATTTCATCAACAAGCCAGGGAGAGCTGGATAAGTCTTAGTAGCACTAAGAACCTAATAGTTACCTCAGCAAGGCTTTCACCAGAAAAGAATGAATATATCAGGCAGAAGCCACAAGAACTTGAGTTTGGTCAAGACGAGTTTGTCATATTTATCAATAATTTGCATGAAAAAATAGAGATACATTAATATATATGCAAATAAATATACAGATACACATGAAATACTATAATATATGAAATATGCGTTTAATATTGAATAAATGGAAAGGAAAGGGTAATGTAGTCTTGAGAAAGAAATATATTCTAGAAGTAAAATCAGTTTTACTTTCCAATAAAGAAGTGAGTAAGATAGTTTTGAAGAAACAAATTTAAACACTTAAAATATAAAAATCACACATTATTACCAAGGTAAACTATAACCTAATCAGTCAGCATTAAGGTGGATTAGAAGCACAATATCAGAATCCCAATGAATCAGCAAATGTACAATACCATTACAACAGAAATTTCGTCCTGAATTACACCATTGCAGAGGTATAGCAGAAAACAATTGTATTCCTACTCACTCTCCTGCCTTTCTATGGCATGTAATATAACGATTAAAGCTTGGGGCTTAAATTTAAAAATACCCCCAGACACATCTGTGACTAAACGAATCTTTTCTTAATCTTTTAGAATCTCAGTCATCTGCAAATATAGATGAATTACATTTACTTCCTAAGGAGGTCACAAAAGGGAAAATTATATAATGTGTGTAAAGGGGCTACTGTATACATTTTATCCGTGTGTGTAGTGTGTGTGTGTGCTTTCTTCTTTTGCACCCACCTCTCAAATGTGTTTGATCCACTGTTCTCAGCTTCTGTCTATGGCTCTGTCGTGCGGTACATGCTGTAAGGCACTGTGCACATCCTGCTTTCCAGTAAGCTGCTCATTCACCCAGCTGCCAAAAGTGTTGGCTGCTGAAGGCTCACATCCGAATCCCCCTTTGGGCATTATCGTGGTAGAAGGGAGGTGCTTCCCCCAAGGTTATGCCCCTCTCCCCTGGAAGGGTAAATGGAAAGCCTGCATCCAAGGCATGGTATGGAGAAGAAAGGCCTGACCCTCTTGCTTTGTTTTGGGACTACTCCAAAGGGTCGTCCCGGCACCAGGGATGCCAATAGGATCAGCCGAAATCTCTGTTGCAATTGTAACAGTTCAACTTCTCTCTCTGCCCAATAATTTTGCATCCCTCACTTTTTACAGATGTTAGGTATCGTTCCTGAAAACAGCTCTCAGTAAATCTTAGACAAACAGATTTCTCTCTCAGGATTGGTTTCCCAGGGAACTGACTCCCTACACAATCCTGTGATAAATAAAAGTTAACATACAAAATTCCAACCTATCTACAACTCTGACTTTTCTTCTTTCCTTAAGATTTATGTTTCCATATACCTCCTGTTCAGGTTCACTGCCTGTACTGCAAGTAGCTCAAATTTATGATGCCACCAAATTAAACTCTGTATTTCCCCTACCTCCTCAATTTTCTCCTCCATCAGTATATCCCTAATTGCATCAATAAACATCCAGTCCCTGTAATCCCACCTCTTTGGGAGGCTGAGGCGGGTGGATCACGAGGTCAGGAGATTGAGACCATCCTGGCTAACACAGTGAAACTCCGTCTCTACTAAAAATGCAAAAAATTAGCCGGGCGTGGTAGTGGGCGCCTGTAGTCCCAGCTACTTGGGAGGCTGAGGCAGGAGAATGGCGTGAACCCGGGAGGCGGAGCTTGCAGTGAGCCGAGATCACGCCACTGTACTCCAGCCTGGGCGACTGAGCCAGACTCCGTCTCAAAAAAAAAAAAAAAAAAAAACCATCCAGTCTTCTAAGTCAAAATTCTTTGTTATGGGTTGAATTGTAATCCTCCAAAAGTTATGTTGAAGTCCTAACCCTGGCATGTTTGAATGTGATCTTACTTGGAAATACGGTCTTTGCAGATACAATTAAGATGAGGGCATTAGTGTGGGTCCAAATCCAATGTAACTGGGGTCCTTATAAGAAGAAAAGACAGAGACACACAGGGAGAAAACTATGTGGGTTCCGGGCCAGAAGTTGGGATGATGCAGCTGCAAGCTGCAAGGATTGCCAACAACCTCCAAAGTTAGAAAGCAGCAAGGGAGTATAGTCACTACAGCCTTTAGAGAAATCATGGCCTTGCTCAGACCTTGATTTCAGACTTCTAGCCTCCAGAACTGTCAAAAGAATAAATTTCTGTTGTTGTAAGCCACCGAGTTTGTGCTAATTTGTTACATCACTAAGAAACTAATACATCCTTGGATCAGCTCACAGTCTTATATATCTAGACCCTGGGCTCTTATATGTTAACTTTCAAGTTAATCCAGATATTAAATTATTGCAGTTGTGTGAGAACATGAACTTTTTTTCCCTCAGCAGTTCTTAGCAGAGTGCTTACAGCATAGTAAGGTGCAATAGATATTTATTGATGAATGGATGCATTTCATGCTTCCTTTAAGGTTTATAACAAGGAAGCACTTCACTGCCAATGGTAAAAAAAAAAAAAAAAAAAAAAAAAAAACCCTGTGTAGTGTGTTGTTAATGTTTGGAGCGTGCTTGGAGGGCTTCATTGCACTTCAAGAAAAGACTGACTCTGAGAAGAGACGTCAGTTCAGTGCCTGCATTCTTAGAAACAGTGAAAAGAGTATTATTCTCATGGGTACCTTTGAGATAACAGCATGCCTTTCTTGATTCTGACACTGTATCTTCAGAGAAGTGCTATTGTTCTATTTCCATTTGTTTACTCAGAACTGTTTAAGATATTTGACTAAACCATTTGTTTGAACTCATCGCTTTGGTTATTTTCTGATAAGATGTTTTACTGTAAAATATTTTGATTTGATTCTGGAGTGTATTTTTAACTATCTATCAGGATGAGGAAATCTGCCAACCTGAAAACTTATACTAGGATAGCATTGAAAATTCTGCATAAACTATATTGAGAAACCAGGATGCTAAGTCATAAAAGAGAGGGTTTTTGGGTAGGGAGAGGAGAGGGAGAGATATCAAAGGTTAGTGATGTTATTTCCCCTTACTCAAAATGCAGGTTCTTAAACAACCAAAAGGGGAAATATATCCATAGCCCCTGAATAAAGAAAGTAGTATCTCAGAAACCTGAACCCAAGTAAGCTAGGGATTAGATTACCATCATTTATTTTAAAAATTATTTTTGACACATAATAATTGTACATATTTATGGGGTACGTGTGATAGTTTGATACATGTATACACTATGTAACTATCAAGTAGGGTAACCAGCAGATCCATAGCTTTGAACATTTATCGTTTCTTTGTGAGGAGATCATTTACAAACTTCTAGCTATTTTGAAATATACAATACATTATGGTTAACTCTAGTCATCCAACTATTCCATAGAACACCAGAACTTATTCTATCTCACTGCAGCTTTGTACCTATTGACCAAATCTGTCTCCATACCTCGCTCCTCCAAGCCTCGCATCCTCAGATAACCACTATTCTATACTATCTACTTCTATGACAACTCTTTAGATTCCACATATGTGTGAGATATTTGACTTTCTGTGTCTGGCTGATTTCACTTAACATAATATCCTCCAGGTTCACTCACGTTGCCACAAATAACAGGATTTCATTATTTCTTATGGCTGAATGATGTTCAATGTTTCTTATATACTACATTTTCTTTATGCATTTATCTCTTTATGATCATTTAGGTTAATATGATAACTTGGTTATTGTGAACAGTACAGCAATAAACATATAGGAGTATAGTATTCTATGTTTACTCTATCTCTTCAACACATTGATTTCATCTGGATATTTACCTAGTATTGGGACTGCTGGATCATATGAAAATTCTATTTTTAATTTTTTTAAGAACCCCCATATTACTTTCCATAATGGTGGTACTAATTTACATTCTCATAATCAGTGTGTAAGGATTCCCTTTTCTCCATATCCTTTTAATACTTTCATCTTTTGATTTTTTGATGGTAGCCATTCTAACTAGAGTGAGGAGATACCTCAATATAGGTTTGATTTGCATTTCCCTGATGATTAGTGATGTTGAGCATATTTTCATATATCTGTTGGCATTTCTATGTCTTCTTTTGAGAAATATCTATTCAGGTCTTTTGTCCATTTTTGAATTATTTGTTTTTTGTTGTTGTTGTTGAGTTGTTTGAGTTCCTTATATGTTTTAGATATTAACCCATTATCAGATGCATAGTTTACAAATATATTTTCCCATTCTGTAGGTTGTCTCTTCACTCTATTGATTATTTGCCTTGCTGTGCAGAAGCTTTTTAATATAATCCAATTTGTCTATATTTACTTTTATTGCCTGTGCTTTTGAGGTTTTATAAAAAAAAAAAATCCTTGCCAAGACCAACATCGTGAAACTTTCCCCATTTTTTTTTTCTTGATAGTCATGTAATTGTGGGTCTTACGTTTTAGTCTATTTTGAGTTGACTTGTATAAAAATTTAGAGATAAAGGTCTAATTTCATTCTTTTGCATGTGGCTATTCAGTTTTCCCAGAACCATTTACTAAAGAGACTGTCCTTTCCCTATTATATGTACTTGGAAACTTTGTCAAAACTCAGTTAACTGTATATGTGTAGATTTATTTCTGGACTCTCTATTCTTATGTATTGCTCTATATGTCTGTTTTATGTCAGTATCATTCTGTTTGGTTACTATAGCTTTATAGTGTGTTTTGAAGTCAGTTAGGGTGATGCCACCAGCTTTGTTCTTTTTGTTTCAGGTTACTTGGGCTATTTAGGGTCTTTTGTGGTTTCACACAAATGTTAGGACTGTTTTTGTCTTATTTCTGTAAAGAATGTCATTGGTATTTTGATAGGGATTGCACTGAATCTATAGATTGCTTTGGGTAATGTGGACATTTTAACAATATTAATTATTCTAATCCATGAACATGGAATATCTTTTCCTTTTTGTGTCCTCTTCAATTTCTCTCACCAATATTTTATAGTTTTCATTGTAAATATATTTCATCTCCTTGTTTAAATTTATTTCTAGGTATTTTATTTTTTGTAGCTATTGTAAATGGGATTGCATTCTTGATTTATCTTCAGATTATTGGTTGTTAACATATAGATATAATACTGATTTTTGCATGTTGATTTTGTGTCCTCAAACATTACTGAATTCATTTATGAAATATTTTTTTTCACGCGGTCATTAGAATTCTCTATATCTAAGATCGGATTATATAAAAACAGAGAGAATTTGACTTCCTTCTTTCCAATTTAAATGTCCTTTATTTCTTTCTCTTGCCTGATTGCTCTGGCTCGAACTTCGTTACTATGTTGAATAAAAGTAGTGAAAGTGAGTATCCTTGTCTTCTTTCAGATCGTGGAAAGAAAGCTTTCAGCTCTTCCCTGTTTAGTATCATGTTAGCTGTGGGTTTGTTACATATGGCCTTCATTACATTAAGGTATGTTTCTTCCATACCTAATTTGTTGATAATTTTTATCAAACATAGGATACTAAATTTTATAAAATGCTTTTTCTCTGTCTATTGAGATGACCACATGGTTTTTACATTTCATTCTGTTGATATAATGTAGCAAGTTTATTGTTCTGCAAATGTTGAAACATCTTTGCATCCCTGGGACGATTTCCGGTTGAGCATGGTGAATAATCTTTTTGATAGGCTGTTGGATTTGAGTTGCTAGTATTTTGCTGGGGCATTTTGCATCTGTGTTCATCAGGGATAGTGGCCTCTAGCTTTCTTTTTTTGTGTGTATCCTTACCTGGTTCTGGTATTGGGGTAATACTGGCCTTGTAGAATGAGTTTAGAAGACTTCCTTTCCTTTTGATATTTTTGGAATAATTTGAGAAGAATTAATATTAGTTCTTTTTTAAATGTTTGGTAGAACTCATCAGCGAAGCCATGTAGTCCTGGACTTTTCTTTGCTAGGAGTTTTAATTACTGATTCAATCTTGTTACTCATTATTGGTCTGTTCGAGTTTTCCACTTCTTCATGATACAATCTTGGCAAGTTGTATGTATTGAGTAATTTATCAATTTCCATTAGGTTTTCCAATTTGTTTGTGTATGCTTGTTCATAGTAGTCTCTAATGATCAGTAGCTGCTGCAAACATTGTTAATGATTCTGAAGTTGCATCCAAATTTAGGCAAAGACAATTCAAAGGATATGATCCAGAACAGGCATTTGTAATAAAGTCCCCAAGTATGTCTTTCACACACTAAAATTCTGAAGCACTGATTTTCATCATGCTATCTCTTTTAAATTCAATCTGTAGCCAACAGCTACTTACACTGTGTATGTAAGCACTCAATTCCATACTTATAATAATTGTACATTGAGCACTTACTTTTCAGTAAGCATTTTCTAATTGTTTATGAGAATCATGTAATTTTTATTACAATCTATTTTACACATAAGTAAACTGAAAAAAAGGTTTTTGTAAATTGCTCGAGGTCATATCAAAAGCTAAGATTTGAGGCAAATATTCTATCTTAAAAAGTGACATTCTTTTTTTTATTATTATACTTTAAGTTCTAGGGTACATGTGCCCAATGTGCAGGTTTGTTACACATGTATACATGTGCCATGTTGGTGTGCTGCACCCATTAACTCGTCATGTACATTAGGTATATCTCCTAATGCTATCCCTCCCCCCTTCCCCCTCCCCACAGGAGGCCCCAGTGTGTGATATTCCCTTTTCTGTGTCCAAGTGATCTCATTGTTCAATTCCCACCTATGAGTGAGAATATGTGGTGTTTGGTTTTCTGTTCTTGCAATAGTTTGCTGAGAATGATGGTTTCCAGCTGCATCCATGTCCCTATAAAGGACACGACCTCATCCTTTTTTATGACTGCATAGTATTCCATGGTGTATATGTGCCACATTTTCTTAATCCAGTCTGTCACTGATAGACATTTGGGTTGGTTCCAAGTCTTTGCTATTGTGAATAGTGCTGCAATAAACATACGTGTGCATGTGTCTTTATAGCAGCATGATTTATGATCCTTTGGGTATATACCCAGTAATGGGATGGCTGGGTCAAATGGTATTTCTAGTTCTAGATCCTTGAGGAATCGCCACACTGTTTTCCACAATGGTTGAACTAGTTTACAGTCCCACCAACAGTGTAAAAGTGTTCCTATTTCTCCACATCCTCTCCAGCACCTGTTGTTTCTTGACTTTTTAATGATTGCCATTCTAACTGGTGTGAGATGGTATCTCGTTGTGGTTTTGATTCGCATTTCTCTGATGGCGAGTGATAATGAGCATTTTTTCATGTGTCTGTTGGCTATATGAATGTCTTCTTTGGAGAAGTGTCTGTTCATATTCTTTGCCCACTTTTTGATGGGGTTGTTTGTTTTCTTCTTGTAAATTAAAAGTGGCGTTCTTAATCATATCCCAAGGTAGTGGCTAAGACTTAATGACATAAATATATAAATTAGGAATTACTTTCTATTGGGTAATCGAATTTGCCTTTTTGGCTCATCCAGGCTCATCATAAACACAACCATCACTATTTCAAAGGCATCTCAGATATGAAAAAAACAAAAGTTGCAAAGGAGGGGATTCACAGTTCAAGACTCTAGGAACTCAAGTGGGAGATGAAGATTATGAGAATTAGAGCAGGAAAAGTTAGCATAGGAGGATTAGAAACATTTTAGACAAATAAAGAAAATGTGCACTATTTTGGTGATCCAAATGGGAAAACAAAACAAAACAAAAATGACAAAATTTAAACTGGAAACATTTTCATCTGAAGAGGCTGGAAAGAAAGACCTTAGACATAAGGTTTTTATAGTTGCCCACAGCTTAATATCTTATCTAACAAATTTCCTTTAGATCTTGAACCTTCATTATTTCTCAATTCTTACATCTTCAGGTAGATTTGTCTATACTTAAGATGACATACCTTGAGATATGTCATGGAAAATTTTTTATGAAGAAGGGTAAACGTTCAAAGTTCATAATTAGAAGTCAGTAGCACTAAGAACCTGAGTTCTTAGGTAATAATATTGATGCAGAAATCGATGATAACAAAAATTTTTTTAATAGCTTGCTAATTCAAATACTATGCTAAATGACTTAAAAATACTGGCTTGTGTACCCGTTACTACAACCTCTAAGGTAGCCACAAACCCCTGTATATTTGATTGTGCATACCATAGAAATGTAATAGAATAAGAATGTACACTCTTTTATCACATAGATATGACCATTATGTAATGAGAAAAAATAGTGAAAATCAAGAATATTAAAATATTAACATCAAATGGTTTTTAGAGAACTCAGTTTATAGGACACTAGATTTCATACTCTTTAGGAAGGGCTCATGGAATAAGTGGCAGAGTAATTTTACAGATGGTTAAAATAATCGATTTCAGTTACAAAAGACAAATAAAATCACTAATTATAAAAGATAGCTGACCATTATGACAACACACCTTCATCTGCATACCACAGATATATGAATTCTATAGCTGCATGGCTTTATACCCCAGGGGAGACAAATTGAACATTAAGTTCAATAGGAATGTTTGTTTTGTCTTTCAAATGGAGAAAGAGAGGGCAAGAGAGGTAGAAATTCCATTGAGCTGTAAGTCACAAGACTGGGACTCTTGACATGGCTCTACCTTTATAACTGTACAACTATATAACTCTGGATTTATAACTGTACAACTCTAGCTTTATAACTGTGAATAAAATCACTTCCTTTTAATGAGCCTGCTTTTTCAGTTAGAAAATGAAGTGCTAAATGGAAAGTTCTATAAGGTTCCCTTAAAAATGTTACAACTCAACATACTAAGAATAAGAATTTTGTCAGCAGCTAAGGAGATCCATGAAAGGTCAGCCATTGGCTTTAAAAGAAAGAAAAATGAACAGGTAAGAAATAATTCCTCGTAAATGTTAAGAAATAATTTCAGAAGTATTTGGTTGACTTTGCCCAGCTCCTGAAGGACTTTAACACCTAGATCCAAGTTTTACTCTGAGAGCAACTGTCTGCCAGGCGATTGGAGTTTATAATTTTAATCTTCTTTAAATGGGTGACTGAGTTAGTTAGAAAAAAATGGGTGACTGAGTTAGTTTCCCTTTCCATATGATACTAAATCTAGTTGCCTGCTCCTTAAAAGGCATACGTGGAAGCTGGTTTTCTAACTTTAAGCTGAAATGAACACACTTTTAAAATTTTGGGAGTATTACTTCTTCCATGTAAAAGACTTTAAAATATACAAATAAAATAAAGCTGGCCCTCTGTATCCCTGGGTCCCACATCTGTAGAGTCAACGAACTACAGATGGAAAGTAATTGGAAAAAATAAATATAAAAATACAACTTTATTGTACAAAATAAAAAATAGAGTACAAATAAAAAATACAGTAAGACAAATATTTACACTGTTAGTTATTTAGTTTTACATTATAAGTAATCTGAAGATAATTTAAAGTGTACATATGAGAGGATGTGTGTAGGTTATATAGTAAACATTGTGCCACTTTATATAAAGGACTTGAACATCTGCAGATTTTAGTCTCTGTGGGGAGCCTTGGAACCACTCCCCCCTAGATATCAAGGGATGACTATATTTTATTCCTTACTTTACCATCTTGGAAAAAATGTCCTTGGCTACATAGAAACATATATCATGATTTATTGATTTAATAGTTTATTCACTCAACTAAATATAGAGTATTTTATTTTATTTTGTTTTAATTTAATTTAATCTCATATATATATATATATATATATATATATATATATTTTTTTTTTTTTTTTTTTGAGACAGAATCTCACTCTATAGTCCAAGCTGGAGTACAGTGGCAAGATCTTGGCTCACTGCAAGCTCCACCTCCGGGGCTCAAGTGATTCTCATGCCTCAGCCTCCTGAGCATTTTACACACACACACACACACACATATATATGTGTGTGTATATATAGTGTGTGTGTGTGTATATATATATATAATGATTATTCCATATAATCTTTTTTCAAAGGCCACTATAAATTCATGGAGGGTGGAGTCTTAGTAAGTTAAGGAGATAGAAGATATTTGGTAACTATCTGTAAAATACTTCCTAACATGAGCTACAGAAAACAAAAGATTATTTTTAAATGATACCTTAAGACTTTAAAACAACACCATAAACATAATTTGTAATACGGTTGTTATATTTCACAAAAAAAATAGAGCTCGATATATACCTTGATTCACTAGAAATATGCAGGTAAGCATGGGAGAGGAGGGCACAAAAGAAGGTTTAAAAGAGTTTCTGTTCTCAATGAATTTACAGTACCATTAGAGGCATACCATAATTTCTCAAAAAATTAAAATTTAAGATTACTGAATCCAGGAAGAGGTATAAAATCGTTTGGGGTTCAAAATGAGAAGGGACTAGATCCACTTGGGAAGAAATTAGGAGGAATGAGATGAGTAACATTTTGAGAATGTTGAGTATGGTTCTAAATGTTTTACATGTATTAATGTGTTAATTCATTTAACCTTTACCCAACTGTGATTTAAGTATTAACAATTTAATAAATGATAAATACAAGGGTGATGCCTTGAAGGATTTTGACTGGAGAAGGAAATCCCAAGCAAAGTGTGGACAGTGTTTATGGCCTAAAAGGAAATTGGTTTGGTACAGGTACAAATCTTCAGGTGAGCACTAGGAGATACAGCTGGTCAAAGCTGGTTAGGGCCATAGTGTGAAGGCTTTGTGCACAATACATAATTCAAGAGACTTTGGGGATAGCCAGGTGTGGTGGCTCATTCCTGTAATCTCAGCAACTGGGGACAAAGATTGAAGAATTGCCTTAATCCAGTAGTTTGAGACCAGCCTGGGAAACATAGTGAAACCTTGTCTCTACAAACTTTTTTTTAAAAAAAATTAGCTGGGTGTTGTGGCATGGGCGTATAGTCCCATCTACTCAGGAGGTGGAGGTAGGGGGATCATTGAGCCCAGGAGTTCAAGGTTGCAGTAAGCTATGATAGCACCACTGCACTCCAACCTGGGCAACAGAGTGAGACTTGTCTCCATTTTTCTTTTTTTTTTAAAAAGGAGAATAAAAGAAAAAAGAGAGAGAGAGATTTTGCAGATCATGGATACATCATGGCAGTGAAATAATTAGGACTGAATCTGCGTGAGTGAAATTAATCAAATAAGTAAACTAGAGTAAATGCAAAATGGAAGCAGAGGCATCAGTCGAGACTCTGCTTGAAATGGTTTAGGCAAAAAATAGTGAGGACAAAGGAAAGGTGATGAAAAGGAGAGGTGGATTCAAACAGGCACTGTGGAGGGAGACTGTGTGTAACTTTGCAACTGACAGGCAACATGGGATGAAGAATGGGAAGGCTCAAAGATACCTGGTGCTTTCTCATACAGCTAAGTAAGATTAAATCAATTATTAAGAACTAGTAACTAAACTTTACCAGATAAATCTTCAGGAAGCTGTTGTGTAGTCATGCACAGAAAACTATCCATCACTATATGCAACGTTAAGAAGAACTTATGGCAACAGAAATCTGAAATTTTCATTCATTTCATACTAATTGTTAACATGAAACACAAAGTATATGAAGCATTCTTACCACTTTGCTGTATTCACTATCTGAATCACTGCTAAGTTCCTCAGTATTCATATTTTCCAAATCGGATTCCCCAGGGGCAATTGGCACAGTCACTGTGAGGCTGGGATTGTGAATAAACGATTGACCATCACTGTCTTCCATCAAGTATTTGTCCACGCAGCTTCCAAAACCACTGATTTTATCTTTTTCCTTGAGGAAATTGTGACCTTTGCTCATTTCAGCAAGTGTATAGTTAGAAATATAGTTTTCCTTCTTAGTATTCAGATCTTCTGTTTGTCTTATCTCCCTGGAAATCTTTGGTTTCTTGGAAAATGTTTTTAGAATAAATTCACGTAAGGTTTGCTTCACATAATTTATTCCCTTTTTAATCCTGGTCACTGCAATCTGGAGGTTGTTTGCATCAGGGTCTTCTTCAATTGCTGTAAGATTGTCTGAACTAAATGAACTCAATAATAAGGCCAGAAATAGGTTTAGGACCTATATCAGGGTGGGGAGAGGGGGTAGAGAAATAGGGAGACAGGAAATATAAAAAAAATAAAATAAGCACACTTTTCTGAATATAGGCCACAGTACAAACCAGCAACGAAGATTTCTGCACCTTTTCACGCACGGATAAGACCACATGAGAGAGACAGAGGAGAGGGTAGACTCTTCATCACTGTATCCCTAGACTAGCCCCAGCAGACTTGGCAGCAGAGGATCAGCCATACCCAGGAAGAACTACCATGGGGAGCAGAGAGAATGATCCCTCATCATTTTCATTACGTCATTTCTAAGTTCATTTCTGTAGCAGTAGTTCCTTAATCAAGTTCCCTTTTATGAACCCAAAAAACTCTCCTAGCATTCATCTATCATTCTTTATTACTTGTGAGAAACAAGTAGAACAAGACGATTGTGACTATTTTCTATTGTGCTAAAGATCTTTGTTCACTTTACCAGAAGATAAATGTCACTTGTTCCAACAAATGAAACACACAATACTTACAAAGTTCCTGTAATGAAATATTCTGTCCAAGAAGTATGCTAGAATACTACTTAATGTGACTTTTAAAGCACAGAAAAGGACCTGCCCCCTGAACCTGATTCACATGCAATAATGGCATTATGATTGGCTGGCTTCATTGCCTATTATGTTGGCCCCAGAAGAGATTACAAAAAAGGTCAGGACAATTTCTATTCTCTTGAAACAAAGTCTTATTTTTGAGTTAATTATTTTTTTTTCTCACTGAAGTAGAAGTGCAGGTGAACTCAACATTGTAAAAAAAAGGCTGCGCCCGGTGGCTCACGCCTGTAATCCCAGCACTTTAGGAGGTCGAGGTGGGTGGATCACGAGGTCAGGAGATCGAGACCATCCTGGCTAAAAAAGTGAAACCCCGTCTCTACTAAAAATACAAAAATTAGCTGGGCGTTGTGGCGGGCGCCTGTAGTCCCAGCTACTCGGGAGGCTGAGGCAGGAGAATGGCATGAACCCAGGAGGCGGAGCTTGCAGTGAGCCAAGATCTCACCACTGCACTTCAGCCTGGGCAACACAGCGAGACTCCGTCTCAAAAACAAACAAACAAGCAAACAAACAAACAAAAAAAATTGTAAAAAAAAAAAAAATGTTCACAGAGGGCAGGAAACATGTAAATTATATTTAAACATTGTTTTACCCAGGAAACAAAAAAGAAAATTGAATTGGCATTTGATGTAAGTCTTTTCATGGCCCAAATCATCTACCTCATGTTTGAAAAATCAAAGTAAGACCTAACTGAAGAGAAGGTACTCACCCCTCATTTTGGTCATACCTAAAACAATTTCTGGGCCGGGTGCGATGGCTCATGCCTGTAATCCCAGCATTTTGGGAGGCCGAGGCGGGTGTATCACGAGGTCAGGAGATCGAGACTATCCTGGCTAACACCGTGAAACCCCGTCTCTACTAAAAATACACAAAATGAGCCGGGCGTGGTAGCGGCACCTGTAGTCCCAGCTACTCAGGAGGCTGAGGCAGGAGAATGGCGGGAACCCGGGAGGCGGAGCTTGTAGTGAGCGGAGATCGCACCACTGCACTCCAGCCTGGGTGACAGTGAGACTCCGTCTCGAGGAAAAAAAAAAAAAAAAAAACAATTTCTCTTAGATGTAAGTAAAGAGAGCAGGTTAAAATTGTATCTCAATAAGTCTGATTTAAGAGAAAATTCTGGAGGTGGGAGGTCTGGGAATCATACTGAACAATTTTGATAATTGCAAAAAGTCCCTGAAATGGTTTAATAGTTTAATACTTGTCAATGAAAAAGTATATTTCACTATGAAATACACATTTGTGTATATTTGTTTTAATAGGAATATTGGTGAGGATCTGAGGGTCCATTTTACTGCTTTATTCTCCTTAATCCATTCAAGTGTTAAACCATCTTAACAGGGTGCGGTGGCTCATGAGGTTCTCACTTCGTTGAGAACAGCTGCTGTGACAACTTTCTTTCCTTCAAAAATCTTAAGTCTCTAATATTTCTATAACCTAGTGGGTATCACAAATCAAAATAAAGTCTATTTGTATCATCTTTGTATTATCACGTTAAACAAGAGAAGAAATATTAATAAAATGTATACTTGATTCAAAGTCTCATTGTGATTAAAGATCTTCACAAGTTTCCTGATATAGACCCAAGCTGACTAAAATCTGTTTTTCCAAATGTTTTCCTAAACCTGTGATCCTTAACCATTTCAATTAATTGGCAATAAAACGACTGAAACAATAAATTAGAGAAATATAAAAAAAGAGAAGCCAGTTTAGCATATAACTCTAATGTGGAAGACTATATCAGGAATATATTTTTTTCCTTAAATTTTAATTCTATGATATTGGTAGTTCCTTCATTAGTCAAGAATTGGTTATCAACTCTATGAATTTTTTTCTGTATACTTTCATTGCCAATAATTAATAATTAAAGAATATCAATATGAGTTAGTTAACACTAATTCTACATGAATGAAACACTCATTGATAGATCTCCTCTGTTTTTTACTATAAATCTATATTGTCATTCAAAGGAAAACATAACTCTCACACCAGTGTCCAGGATCAAATATTATATTATCCATTCTTCAAAGGCCCACTTAAAAAACCTCCCTTAAGTCTCAATCTAAAACTCTTTCTTTTAAGTGTCAAAAGCATTTTATTTTAACCTCATTGGTAGAACTCATCACTCCTTCCTTGTCTGATATCTTTTGTGTACCACTTTTCTGTGTCCTAATAAGCATCTTAAAAACAACGATTAGATCATGGGTAATTGGTTTTGGTTTTCCACCCTAAATAATACCTAAACAATGCCTTCCTATCTAAACTATACCTAAATACCTTTCTTTTCACAGAGAAGATACTGAAAAATATTGAGTGGATAAAGTGAGAGCCAAGGGAATGCCTTTCCCTTTGAATTTGCCTGAATAAATAATAAACATTTAAATTATTTGTGATCATTGGCTTTGATGTGGCATGTTTTCACAAGTTATACCTGTCCCAATTTCATGATTTTATGTCAAAAAAAAATTTTTTTTTTTAATGTCAAAATTTTTTAAGAAGAAGTACACGGCTGGGCGTGGTGACTCATGCTTCTAATTCCAGCACATTGGGAAGCCAAGGAGGCTGGATCACCTGAGGTCAGGAGCTCGAGACCAGCCTGGCCAACATGATGAAAACCCACCTCTACTAAAAATACAAAAATTAGCTGGCACGGTAGCATGCACCTGTAATCTCAGCTACTCAGGAGGCTGAGGCAGGTGAACCTATTGAACCCGGGAGGCGGAGGTTGGGGCGAGCCGAGATTGCATCATTGCACTCCAGCCTGGGCAACAAAGTGAGACTCCATCTCAAAGAAAAAAAAAAAAAAGAAAAAGAAAATACACAAGCAAATCCTGCTATAGGAGCTTATAAATGCAAAACTGAGAAGAAGAAACAAAGAGAATGTGTATTTCATTCCATATTGGAAGGAATTTGTAAGGCTGTATAAAACTAGAAAGCTCATTTATTACTGCAACTTGAGGGTGATCAACAATTACAGAATGGTAATCCATGATATATATTTTTTGTGCAGTAAAAATCCAGAATATGTGCTGCATAAATGCCTTTGTGTATGTCTGGCACAGTATCATTTAGTGTGTGATTGGATGAATGTGGGTTTCTGTCCTGACTTCTGAGTCCTTTTTTTTTATGGCGGTTACAAGGACAACAATATTTTAGTAACTTTTTTCAACTCAGTGGGAAGTGAAGACACTTACCATATGGCTGTTACCATACCCCACCTTCTGGATACCTGATGAGAGATTTGATGTCAAGCTGACCAACTGAGACTAGTCAACACGGCAGATTTGAGAATTGAGATGAGTGGCTCATAGAAGAGCATCTTATCCCAATTTTCTCCTGCTTGTAAGCTTGAAAGTGTTCACCAATCAGTATAAGGAAGAAAAAAATAAAAAGAAGTACAAGTCAAGAAAACACTAATTCAAAAAATAGGCAAATTGCTATGTCTACGCGATGCTATAGGCCAGTGGTTGGAAAACTTTTTCTGTAAAGGGCCAAATGATAAATATTTTAGATGCTATTGGGCATAGGATTTCCATGGCAGCTATTCATCTCTGCCATTGTAATGTAAAAGCAGCCATGGAAGATACGTAAATGAATTAACACTCCCATGTTTGAATAAAATTTATGAACACTAAAATTTGAATTTCATATAATGTGCATGTGTCATTTATTCTTCTTTTGATTATTTTAACCACTTAAAAATTTAAAAATCATTCTTAGCTCCCAGGGCCGCACAATAACAGGCACTGGACTTGCTGTGGTCTGTGGGGCATAGGTGCTGATCCTTGCTATAGAGGCTAGTCTTATACATGGCTATAAGGTGCGGGACCAGTCCTTTCATTTGCCTTGGTCCATTATTAACTTCATTTTTGTTATTATTAACTTAATTATATATTATTTATTAGTATAGCTTCAAGAGAGCATATGCCATTACTATCAAGATTAGAGAGAAAGATAGAAAGCTTTGCATTAAAATGAATAGGCAGTGATTTTGAAAAATATAAATATGGATTATTTGGCTAGGGAAACTAAAACAACATTTTGTTCTCTTTCCTGTTCTTTCTTGAATTAAAATTATCACTATTCTGTTGTAATTAATGACTTTAGATATAATTATAAAATTATAAAAATAATAGATCACATCATCACAAAATAATTTCCACAGAGAAATTAAAATGTAAGAACATCTGGTTACATACCACCAGGTTTCCAATGACCATGACCATCATGTAAACAATAAGGCACATAGCTTGACCAGCAACCTCCATACAGTCCCACATGGTCTCTATCCACTCTCCACACAGCACGCGGAACACAATCAGGAAGGAGTGGAAGAAGTCGTTCATGTGCCACCGTGGGAGTGTACAGTCATCATTGATCTTGCAGACACATTCTTTGTAGCTCTTACCAAAGAGCTGCATGCCGACCACAGCAAAAATGAAGACGATGATGGCCAACACTAAGGTAAGGTTACCTAGAGCCCCTACCGAGTTACCAATGATCTTAATCAGCATGTTCAATGTTGGCCAGGATTTTGCCAACTTGAAGACTCGGAGCTAAAAGCAAATATAAAGTTTAATATTAATCATTATGAAAATTTTTTCAATGTTTCCAATCTTGATTTTTGTTCAAAGTTTAAAGCTGACTTTAAGTCCTATAATATTGTCATTATTATCTGGCTAAAATAAACTATTCTTATTTTTCATTTTCATCTATTTTCAATATTTCTGTTAGTTTGTTCTACTTGCCCCCAAAAAATGACAACAGATATTATGAAGAAAGTATGTACTTTTAGTTCAGGATTGCTATGGAAATCTCTTATAATTTGTGATATTATTTCTTTTAGAATTGATAATTTATCCTTAATTCTATTTTCTAATACTTTTATACATTTTTTCATGCTGACATTTAGATAAAATCTAGCATATTAGAGAAATGTGCTTTAAAAAGTCTCTATTTGTTTTTATATTGTTAAGATCAGACAACAATTGTTTGAGGGATAACAATTTGATCTTTACCAAATTCATAAAGTTATGAACATATAATCATTGAAATTCTGTAAGCCATAAGCTTCTTACTGTGAAATAAATTATTGTACTATATGAATATAATAGAAAATATTTATATTATATTAGTGTGTACTTCAAATTAGAATTGAGCATGTCCTCAAAAATTGTAAAAATATTCAAGTGGTTTCAGTTCTTTAAGTGCATTTGTCAATGAATGGATTTTATTTTACTTGATATCAAGATATAATCTTGCCTTTTGATTCAAATTCCAAAAAGTTTTAAATAATAATGCAAAACCAAATAAATATCCCTTTATTATAGAATATAATGGCAACCTTAGTTTATGTTTACCAGTCTGAATGATCGCAGAACTGACAGTCCTTCCACATCTGCTAGAAAGAGCTCCACTAAACTTAAAGTCACAATAAGGCTGTCAAAAATATTCCAGCCTACTTGGAAATACTCATATGGATCCATGGCAATCAGTTTTAATACCATTTCAGCTGCAAAGATTCCAGTAAAGACCTAAGTGAGAAATATAATGTTTTTCTGTTAATATTAGAAAATAGTAAATCAACACAATGATAATAATCACTGTTTGCTTAGCATTTACTGTGTTCTAGACAGTTTGCTAAATACTTTATAAATGGATATTCTTATCAACTTAGTCCTATAAACTAGGTATCACTCTTCCCTGGCACCCATATAAGTATCAAAAGGTTGAAGCTCTAACTGTCCTGTCAGTGCTCATCATTTTTACGGAGCGTTTTAGAATAGCATATTAAAATTTCAGCAAAGTAAAACATTTGGTAATTGACACAGTCACTGTTTTCAAAGAATTTATGTGGGTCAAAAAGTTGTTCTGGAAGAAGATAAAAAGAAAACATAAATTGATACTGAAATTTTGAGCCAGAAAAAAAAAATTCTGATCTGACTACTGTTAGAGTAATAAAGAACATGTTGACTCACTCTTTAAAGATTTATCAGCAGATGAGAAAAAAGTATTTAATTGACAATATGGCAGCTAAAGTAAGACTTCTAAAGCTTTGACACAAAAGTGCATTGCAAAATATCATTAATTCATGATACTGATATCAAAGGACTCACTTAAAAAGGCAACACCGAAATGAATTCTTTGGGTACACTTTGACTCAAGGAATCTGATCAAAGAAGATTCTAAGGGAAATGTTTAGGTCTATAATTGTAGGAGTCAATTTTCAAATAATGCAGGATCAAGACGATTGGCAGGGAGCAGCTGGACTTGAGGCTGTGGTAATAGCTGTGACCAGGTAAATCCTTTCTGAGTTCACAGGGATGTAGTCATCTCAGTGAGAAGGTACTTATTTGCATGATCCAGATCTCCACCAACAATTAGAAACTAGATATTCCTGCCTTTTTCCAAAGATAAATAGAAGGGAAGAAGAATGCCAACTCAGCGAGCACATGGGGAAAAACATTGTAACTGGGAATATTTGTAGACAATTTGGAAGAGAAAGCAGACCCAGAAAAGAACTTCTGGTCTTCAAATATCAATTTGTTTGGGACCACAGCAAAAGCAAAATTATCTTATGTAGACATTGACAAAGATACCCAGAGTTATTCATGGTTTACGAAGAGTCATAAGCTGGGATTCTCTAGCCCTAAAAATGAACTGGTGCGTGCCTCACATCCATAGTCAAAAACTGGCCCTTTGTTTACTATGAGTTAGTGTGACCAACACTGTACATTTTAGAGATCACTCTGGCATCAGTTTTCCTAATTGGATCTTATATCTTCTAGAAGCCTGTTGATCACTTTCTCACCTATCCTTGAGACTTCTATGTCCAGTTCAACCATTTTGGTTTCTCAAAATCGTTGTTTTTAAAGCTTGTTTCATTAAGCTTTTGAAGTTTTGATGATAATGATGTTGATGGTGATGATAGCTTTAATTTATTGTGTATTTACTATATGCGAGGCTAATAAGTAGAAACTAATCCACCTAACAATATGATAAATGAAATATAGTTTTAATTATATTATAAATAAAAATTATCATTTTATAATGAAGTTTTATTTTATAAATGATGAAATTAAATAATATGGAGTTAAAATATTTGTCCAAGGCCATATCACTCATATAATGCAGAATCAGCATTCAAACACAGGTCTTTGGGACTCTGAGGACCCAAACACTTCACCACTATTATGTCAAAGCAATACATCCACAGGTTTTCTGAAAATATGTGAGATGTGTACTTACAAAAAAGCAGCAATGTAATTAGGAAGGTATAAGAAAGAACCAAAAATGTTAAGTGTTGCTCCCAAGAAATATGCTGGAAGAAAAAATCATTATCAACTCCCAAGATGGTAACCTTTTATAGAAATAGTATTGTTATTTATAGACCTCAACACTACTGTGCAATCATTTTGAAAGACATAACCAGAAATTTGGCTCTACCCATCCATTCATATGGTAACTTCTTGATATGCATAATTATGAGGCTGCAATTTCATCTGACATAAAAAAATATGAAATGACAGTGATGACAACTAAAGAGAGAAACTATGAGTATGCAACACACAATAAGAGACTTACCAAATTTCCTATAGCAAGTACATTTTTGAATTCCTCAGTCATTGGGTGATGTTCCATAGCCATAAATAATGTGTTTAAAACTATGCAAATGGTAATTGCAAGATCTACAAAAGGATCCATTACAATAAAATAGATACACTTTTTGAATTTTATCCAATATGGAGAGCAATTCCAGATCAAGAATTTGTGTGCAAATCTGTACCACCAAGGTGGACATTTTTGTCTGGACTCTTCAAGTTCTGGGAGAAAAAAACAGAGAACATGGAGTCAGCCATTTGTATATTTCACTCCTAACCAGATACAAATCAGTGAGGCACTCTAATATTGAAACAGGGTTTGTAGTTTAGATTTTGAAAATTTAACAGTATTGTTTTCAATGAAAGTATAGCCTCTTACGTAAGTCTATTATGACATGTTTGTTGCCTAGATGAAGCATAAGTGAGGGTAAGGAAGTGAACTTAATGACTGCAAGCACATATGTGGGCATCTTTCAGAGAAAAATGCACCTAACATGTGATGGTAAACAGGAGAACTAATGTTTCCTTAACAGAGAAATGTATATTTTCCACCAATATGCATATTTTTCACCTGTGTTTTTAGTCCCATGACAACAATAAGACGAGACTATTCTATCCAGAAAAAACTCTTGCTGTAATAGTTCATGGGTGAAAACAATCCTAGAACCAAGCAACTAGAAATAATTTATGGAGGACTCATGAAATAGACATTTCACACCATTAGCCAGCCCATTTACTTCTCATCATTCATTCAGGGGATGGGTAGACACTTTGTCTGCTCCCATGATGGGAATGTGGGGGTGAAGTGTTAGACCAGGGACCAGGTGGAACCTGGGGCACATTGTCAGGGGAGAGGGTAGAAGCCAGAACAGTTTGTAAAGTTGTCACCCTTTGACTATCTTTGCTTATTAGAAGAGACAAATTTGAGCGAATATGTAATTTGTAAGATTGGATAGGGACAAAATCACATAGCTCTGGGTTAACCTTGTTTTCTGCATCAATTACCATCAAATCACTTGTCTTTGAAAGGTCAGATCACCCAACATCTGTCTTTGTGGTTTTCTTTTTCATTTTTGCAAAGTCATTTTTGCCATGTTATCAATGTGTGTGTTTAAGAGCAAATAACTTTATCCATTTTTAAGCACATAAAACCAATTCCATCAATATCCATTGGTTATCTTTACCATCATTTAAAACTATTTTATGGCCTCTGAATTATTGCTAAGAATTTCACATGTCTATTTAAGGTTGACCAGATTTATGTTAATTTTATTTAAGAATCTGTCCGGTAAAAAGAAGATTATTACATACCTTCCACAGTGTTTGTTAATATGCTTGCTCTACTCATTGCTCTCTGTCTGAGGTTAGGATCATTCAGCATATCCTCTGAAAGGAGATAGGAACTACAACGCCTTTTCTTGTGTATTTGATTGGTTGTGCCCTAAAAAAAGATCAATTAACGTCTTAAGAACAGAATCCTAATAAATTGTAGGTATAAGATAAAATCTTGCTTATATAGCTGTGGTGAGTAATTAAAAGTAGAGCTTAGATTGCTGGGTTCAAATTATGGCTCCGCTACTTACTGGCTGTATATCACAGGAGTTACTTAACTGTCTCAGTTTTATTATTGGTAAAATGGGGATAATCATAGTACTTGCTTCATATTCTTGTGAGGATTAAAGGAATTAATATTTAGGAGATAAATAATAAAGCTAGCTGCTTTTTTGTTACATCACTATCATCACCTCTCTACCTTTCTGGGTGTCCAATTTATTCAGATAGTTTTATCATGTGAGAGTCCTACATGAAAACAGTTAAAGTGCTGTAGTGCTGTCTAAAGGGGTAGAATCTCAGTGTTCTCTGATAAATTTCTGGAATTACTTTGTATTGAGGAAACAACATTAATGAAACTACTGTAATGCTTGTCTCTTACTGCCAAGGAAGACCTCATGAACTGAGCAGAGTACATGATGATCAATGACTCAGTTTGAAAAGAACAATTAGTGAAATGGAGAATGCAAGCTACATCTGAAACAGGTGACCACTCTTTCAGCTCTAGAAATTGTTGCCATGCAAAAATATGAATTCATGCATACCAAGTATATTTATTTTTGTGAGAAAATGTCTTATTTGTAAAACTTGAAAATTAATTCAAATTTAAAACACTATGTTGATTCCGTGCAGGCCAGAAATACACACACATACTCACACACACATATATACACAAAAAACTATACAACCCTAGATCTATCATGTTTGTCTGCTTGTGTGTGGTATGTGGTATATATTTTAAATACATATATTTAAATATATAAATATTTCTAGATTTGTAAAGTTGTATAGTTGTATAGGTATAGTCATGCATGTATGTGGTGTATCAAAACACATACAGGCATAAATATGTGCATGGGTGTATTATACATATATGTGTATGTGAACAGACACACCCATTTGAAAGATCTCTGTAAAAAGTCAACTTTTTGAAAAGTCTTGAAACCATGTTTTCTGTGCTATAGTCTGTGAAATAAGAATTTGTCAGATTAAACAAATTCTTTTCCATGTAGATATGTTTCAGGTATAGAGATGACATTATTTGTTATGCAGTGTTTTCATATAAACCATATATTGTGCCACAATTTTATGTTTATTGTATTATGATTGTATCTTATAAGTATCCACTAATTTCCCTAGTTTTCTAGTTTTCACTTTAGGATTTATTGTGATACTGATTTTTTATGGTTAAAAAACTCTTAAATGAAGAAACTTCATTAAAAAATGTGAAATAATCTCCAAATCTGATATAAATTATATAATATTTTACATACTACACACATAATTGAAAAACAAAATGCAACCAAAGTTAGATTCCACAGAAATTTAACATGCTCATTCAATAAGGAAAAATACCTTGAGAGAAGGGCTTAAGCTGTATCATGCACACAATGAGGTCACATGTTACCTAAAAGCACATGCATTTATTCAAATTGAAATATATGTGTGGCCATGGATTTGATGGAACTTTATTCTCATTTAAAATACTACACTGTCTGCAAATATAAATATATAAGCATGTAGCATATGTTTGAAGCTTATTGGGCTAGTCAAAGCCCTTGCTGACATTAGTAATGCAGCATAGCATAGTGAGTGGGCTAAAGAGATATCCTGGAAACTCCAGGAATGAGAAAGATCTCACTTTCAAGCCTAATCAGACACCTTTCTCTAACCACTCAGTGACTCCTAGACCTTTGGAACTGCTGTAAAATTGTTGTTTTGCTTTTATGTTTGTTTGTATCAATGCTTGCATTTCAGATATTTTGTTTTGATTTACAAACTCCTGATGAAATATTTTTTAAAAAGGAAAACAGTTATGTTTCATTTATGTAGAGGACCTAAGACATAGTCATTCTAAATTTTTTCAAGGTAAGCGTTCTACTGCACATTGGAGAGATAGCAGAGTGGGTGGCTAAGAGTACAAGCTCTGAAACAGACAGCCTCTGTTTCAACTTCAGAGCTACCGTTTATTACCTAAGTACATTGGGGTAAGTTGCTTTATTTCCCCATGCCTCAATTTTCCCATTTGTAAAGCAGAGATAATAATATGTCATCTCATGGGGTTGTCGTAAATACTAAATACGTGTTTGCTGTTACTAACAACTCAAATAAGATTTCTTGAAATTCCTTGGAATAGGTACATATTAAGCTGTGACCTGAAAAAGATAGCAGTAGCTGGCAAGTAATCCAAATTTCTTCATAGAAATGGGATCTATTATTAACTAATATCAGCATTATCATTGCATTTTCTGTGCTGATATCTATCTATATATTTATCTTTCATAAATTGTTCTCTAAATAGATTATTTATAATCTTCAATTATAAAATTAATAGACAAGTACCTTTTTACAAAAATGGGATTTTATCTTTGAGTTAGATGCCTACAACACATAGAATGAGGATTAAGGTAATGAATCAAAGGTGTTTCTATAGAAAAAGTATTGCAAAATGCAGAGCCATTCACAAGACCAGAGAGAAGGCCCTCCAGCAGAGAGACCGACTGATGCAGGAACAAGGGCCCAGCCATGCCTGAGCTATGTAAAACGTCCTTACGCTGTCATCAGAAGTTGCCTTATCTATTATCACCTCTGGCAGAAGCTGTCCATTGGGGAGCATGAGGGCTGAGCGTCCATCAACCAGGGAGACCACACCGTTGCAGTCCACAGCACTGTGCATTTTCCCGTTCACCGGCAGTATTGGTGGGGACCTACTGGCTTGGCTGATGTTACTGCTGCGTCGCTCCTGGGGTCTGTGGGGCACAAACAGTGAGCCCCTTCTGCTCTCATTGTCTCCAAAAATGCTGTGCTCATCATCGGCAAATTCAGTCTCAGATCCTATATCTCTTCCTCGGCCTTTGAAACTAAAAAGACTTGTTCTGCTGCTTCGCCTTGCAGAAAACAAGGAGCCACGAATGCTGAGTGGTGACTGCAGAAAAATTACAAAATAACATGTATTTGCTGAAGCACCTACTAATAGAAGTATACTTCATATAAATACCACTGAACCCACTGGCCTGAGGGCAGGTGGCTCTGTACTGACTTAAAAGAAACACACTTAAAAACAAAGCAATTCAGTGAGAAAAAAAACTTATTCCACTGAAGGGATGAAATGATTTGCAGAACTCATCCTTTCAGGACCAGGTAAATTATTTGTTGCTGTACAGCTCTCTAATATTCTGGTCTAGAGTTACTGCTCCTTTCTTTTAATGCCATTCATTTTGCTGCACAGAATATATCATTTAAAAAAAGAACTTAGTATTGTTACCGGTCATTCAGTTTTTTTATATATCAATCCCCAAGCTTCACAAAAAACTGGAAATCATGCTGTCTGCTTCTTTGCATTGAAAATCCACCTTATGTACTAAGAGCTCAGTTAGAGTGTATTTAAAAAGACCATTTAACACCAGTTAATTTATAGTCATTAAATATTTTTAAAGTAGTTGCCCAATACGAAAGAGGAGGAAAAATTCATGCTTATATGACTCATGTCCAGGATGCAAAGCCTTTGGAAGGATCTAGTTCAATGGACATTAGTGCTTACTATGTAAAGAACAAAGCGGCAAATATTGTGAACAATGGAAAAAGTATGGCAAGGTCTTTGCCTCAAAACCAGCTTGGACTGCTCCTGTCATATTTATTTTTATTGATATATGTGTCCAAGTTCCGTATCATCGCCTAGGTTCAAGTGAAATTGTGAAGGCAGGGACTCTACCTTTTATTATTGTGTATATCAGGCAGAATCTTGCAGATTCTTAACTAGATTTTTAGTTTACAAAAATGATTTGTGGGGTTGTGTGATGGAAAACAGGGAAGTCCTAAGGAAAATAGAAGCAATGGTTCTTCTTAGGGATTTGTGCAGAATTATAGGCAGGGAGACCTGAGAGATGAAGGTTCCAGTGAAAAGAGAAAGGGAAAGAGAACTTCCACATAAGCAGAATTAACGGACTATGGCATTACATATTAGTAGTTGATGTGGTTGGGGGTGGAGGATATCAAAGGCTTCTCTAAAGTTCCAAATGGGTGAATGATACTCAGGTAATACTATTAACTATAATGGTTAAGAAAGAAGCAAGGCCAGGCATGGTGGCTCACGCCTGTAATCCCAGCACTTTGGGAGGCCGAGGAGGGCAGATCACGAGGTCAGGAGATTGAGACCATCCTGGCTAACATGGTGAAACCTCCGTCTCTACTAAAAATACAAAAAATTAGCCGGACGTGGTGGCAGGCACCTGTAGTCCCAGCTACTTGGGAGGCTGAGGTAGGAGAATGGCGTAAACGCGGGAGGCGGAGCTTGCAGTGAGCCGACTGCAGCCTGGGTTACACAGCAAGACTCCGTCTCAAAAAAAAAAAAAAAAAAAGAAAGAAAGAAAGAAAGAAGCGCAACTAGTCTATAGTGTGAATAGTCTCTTTATTTCTACAATGGTTCTCAGGAATATTTTGTTTCTGAAAATTAGTTTATTAGAAAATATTTTGACAATTCTGAAACTCTAAGATCTTTCAAAAATGATCAAACCCAAATGAAAACCTGTGTACATCTTTCCATTAACGCCCAGCGATACTTGGTTTTTACCTAAAATCATACCAATGAAGTCACTCACTATCCTCTCCTGAGGTCTCTTACCCTAAAATAAGACATTTTTCTCTATCATTCTGCCTCTGGTGGTACACATTGAGCAGTTTGGGTGGTACCTGACTGGGGGTAGACAACCTCTTTTCGTGTGCTCGCCTATGCCCTTCAACACCAAGGTGGAAACTTTTTCTTCTGATGTTCTCCTCTGAGTCTGATTTGGACAGTTTCTCAGCATCTCCCTTTTCTTCTCCACTGGAGAGCTTCTTTTGATTCTTTTTCTTTCTTCTGTTTCTTCTTTCTTTAGCACTTTTAGAGCTCAGTTTGGATGTTTCAGAAGAACTCTCTGAGAGGCCCATAATTCTGCTTCTCCTAATACTTGTATATTCAGCTGCTGCCGCTGCGATTGCCTGGTTGGGCCAAGACGTTAACACTTAAATGAGTCATTTCCAAATCCTAGGAAACCCTAGGACAGGACATCTTTCACCTATCAGCATAACAACATGATGCATATAATCATGTCCTTTAAACATGAAATGATCGTTTTCTTTACACAGTGATCAGAATGCTTACAAAGTATATATATATTTTTTGTCTCAGGTTGAAATAAAGCTCTATTGTGTTTTGGAATTAAACTATCATATGTTATTAATTTGCTTACAGTAAAGACAAATTAAATATTATATGTTAATGTTTTACAAGGTAATTTTGGAACGTAAAACTCACATAAACCATGTAATAAGACAGACAATTTGATGATCAGGCAATTAACTCCATATCATCAATAGAATCAGGCACTCTATGGTTTAATAAAGATTGAGTTATCTGAAAAATAAATGAATTATTACAGCACAATATTGTAAGAAAGTGGTAAGGTCAATGAGTATTGGCCTGAATGAAACTTCTGGGGATTCCCTAGGTAGTACCTGGGATAACCCAGTACTATCCTTTTATAAAAATGTTTTGTTTATAAACACTAAAAAAATTCTTGTAAAAACATGGGAAATAAAGATACAAATGAAAAACAGAAAAAAAGTCATCTTACATCCCAGAAATAATTGGTGCAAATATTTCTTCCATTCTTTTTATATGTCTGTATAATTTTAAAACTGAGATTGTATCTGACTACAGAATTTAATCCATCATTATTCTAAAAGATTTTTCCTCATGACATCATAATTTTTAAAAAACACACAGTTCTATGGCACAATAATACTCTGAGACACACAGTTTTCATAATTTTCTTAGTTATTTTCTAATTTTCCAAAATTTAAATGTTTTCTGATTTTTACCATTATTCAAACACTGCACTGAATATTTGTGCATCAGAATTTATCTGCATTACAGATGATGGCCCTCCCCTAATACATTAGATTCCTTGAAGAGATTTAACTAGGTCAAACCTTCAGACAAATGTTAAGACACCTGCAGTATATTTGAAATTATGTTTCTCTTCGTACAAGCCTTCTCAAACATTTACACTGAAGAATCTCTTTGCAGAGAGGATTAAGGAGGAAACTTTCAAGGATCTGTGACAACTTGAAGTAGCCACATCAAAATTATTATTTTCTTAATATCTCCTGTTTTATCTTAAAAATCCTTGTGACATTAACAAAACATGATGTACTGTGGTATTCATACCCCATAGAACAGTACCTGTTAATTTTAACATTAAAATAAGTTTCCTGAAACCACTGTATACAATTGGTGCCCTGGGGAAATCCATTTTGAGTGTGTGTACATATACATATATATATATATATATGCATATATAAACACACACACACACACACACACACACTCTAAGTCATTATAGGTAAAAGGTTTAGGAGGAACAGCCTTAGATCACTTTCCATGCAGTGAGATGATTATGGGGAAAGGGTCAATTCTAGCTCCGTCCAAAACTGGTTCCTTTATCCACACCAGAAATGAGGATGCAGTTTATACACAAAAGTTCATTAAAGAAAATCTAGCTGGAGAAGGCCGAACATACACCACAGAGCCTCTGTTGTAACCTTTTGCATTTCTACCTCTGGGAAGAATTTTAAATCAAATAACAGTACCTCAGCTTCTTCTTGCTCTTTTTTAAGTCGGTCTAACATCTGTTGAAATTCTAATTCTTTCTGTTTAGCTTCTTCAATGTTTGCCTGGTTCTGTTCTTCATAAGCCATGGCAACCACAGCCAAGATCAAGTTTATTAGATAAAAGGAGCCCAGGAAAATCACTACGACAAAGAAGATCATGTATGTTTTGCCAGCAGCACGCAGCGTCTAGGGAAAAATGGAAATTGTCATTTGAACAACAGGAAGTTTTTTAGTAAATTATTTCAATTTGACTGGCATGGGCAAATTTGACAGTTTTGTATAATCTCATGTTATCAAAAATATAAAGAGAAATTATATCTTCATGGAAAACAAATATTAAACACATTTTCAGTACAAAGAATATAGCAATGTAATATGCTTGTACTAAAGTCATGTATGATTCTTGATTATTAAGTGTAGTAGTATAAAAATCATGCATTTTTAACTACAGCCTGAAAATTACTCATAAAATCAAATCCTTTGCTCACCTTCAAATTTTAGGAACAGGTGATATCTATAGTCCCTCTTACTGTTAAAATTCTATATTTTCTTTCTTTACCATCAAATGCTAATAATATCATTGAATGTTAACTCTAGGGAGATAGTCTTATTTAATTACTTTATTCATCTCATAGGTGTTTCAATTAACTTTTTTTGGTTTTCTTTGCTTTTTAAAATAGATTTGATTTTTCAAAATAGTTTTAGGATTAGAGCAAAATTAAACTGAAGGTACAGAGATTTTTCTTTTCTTTTCTTTTCTTTTTTTTTTTTTTGGCATAACGTGCAGGTTTGTTACATGTTACATGTTACATGTGCCATGGTGGGTTGCTGCACCCATTAACCCGTTACCTACATTAGTTATGTCTCCTAATGCTATTCCTCCCCTTACCCCCCAACCCCGACAGGCCCCAGTGTGTGATGATCCTCTCCCTGTGACCATCTGTTATATTACCCAATTCTCACTTATGAGTGAGAACATGCGGTGTTTGGTTTTCTGTTCCTGTTTTAGTTTGCTGAGAATGATGGTTTCTAGCTTCATCCATGTCCCTGCAAAGGACATGAACTTATTCTTTTCTATGGCTGCATAGTATTCCATGGTGTATATGTGCCACATTTTCTTTATCTAGTCTATCTTTGATGGACATTTGGGTTGGTTCCAAGTCTTCGCTATTGTGAATAGTGCCACAATAAACATACGTGTGCATGTGTCTATACAGTAGAATGATATATAATCTTTTGGGTATATACCCAGTAATGGGATTGCTGGGTCAAATGGTATTTCTAGTTCTAGATCCTTGAGGAACTGCCACATTGTCTTCCACAATGGTTGAACTAATTTACACTCCCACCAACAGTTTAAAAGCATTCCTATTTCTCCACATCTTCTCCAGCATCTGTTTTTTCCTGACTTTTTAATGATCACCATTCTAACTGGCATGAGATGGTATCTCATTGTGGTTTTGAATTGCATTTCTCTAATGGCCAATGATGATGAGCTTTTCTTCACATGTTTACTTTAAGTTCCGGGATACATGTGCAGAACATGCAGGTTTGTTACATGTGCTATAGTGGTTTGCTGCACCTATCAACACATTATCTAGGTTTTAAGACCTGCATACATTAGGTAGTTGTCCTAATGTTCTCCCTCCCCTTGCCTCCCACCCCCCGACAGGCCTTAGTGTGTGTTTTTCCCCTCCCTGTGTCCATGTGTTCAAATTTTTCAACTCCCACTTATGAGTGAAAACAGGCAGTGTTTGGTTTTCTCTTCCTGTTTTAGTTTGCTGAGGATGATGGCTTCCAGCTTCATCCGTGTCCCTGCAAAGGACATGATCTCATTCTTTTTTTATGGCTGCATAGTATTCCATGGTGTATGTGTACCACATTTTCTTTATACAGTTTAACATTGATGGGCATTTGGGTTGAGTCCATCTCTTTGCTATTGCAAATAGTACTGCAATAAACATACATGTGCATGTGTCTTTGTAGTAGAATGATTTATATTCATTTGGGTATATACCCAGTAATGGGATTGCTAGGTCAAATGATATTTCCGGTTCTAGGTCCTTGAGGAATTGCCCCACTGTCTTCAAAACTGTTGAACTAATTTACACTTCCACCAACAGTGTAAAAGCACTACTATTTCTTCACAGCCTCACCAGCATCTATTGTTTCTTGACTTTTTAACAACACCATTCTGACTGACTTGAGATGGTAGCTCACTGTGGTTTTGGTTTGCATTTCTTAATGATCACCGATGTTGAGCTTTTTTTCATGTTTTTTGGCCACATAAATATCTTCTTTTGAGAAGTGTCTGTTCATATCCTTTGCCCACTTTTTGATGGGATGAGAGGCTGGTTCAATATATGCAAATCAATAAATGTAATCCATCACATAAACAGAACCAATGACAAAAACCACATGATTATCTCAATAGATGCAGAAAAGGTCTTCAGTGAAATTCAACATCCATTCACGTTAAAAACTATCAATAAAGTAGGTATTGATGAAACACATCTCAAAATAATAAGAGCTATTTATGAAAAATCCATAGCCAATATCATACTGAATCGGAAAAAGCTGGAAACATTCCCTTTAAAAACTGGCACAAGACAAGGATGCCCTCTCTCACCACTCCTATTCAGCATAGTGTTGGAATTTCTGGCCAGAGCAATCAGACAAGAGAAAGAAATAAAGGGTATTCGAATAGGAAGACAGGAAGTCAAATTGTCTCTGCAAATGACATGATTCTATATTTAGAAAACCCAATCATCTCAGCCCCCAAACTCTTTAAACTGATAAGCAACTTCAGCAAGGTCTCAGGATACAAAATCAATGTGCAAAAATCACAAGCATTCCTATATACCATCAATAGACAAGCAGAGAGCAAAATCATGAATGAACTCCCATTCACAATTGCTATAAAGAGAATAAAATACCTAGGAATACAGCTTACAAAGGTTATGAAAGACCTCTTCAAGAAGAACTGCAAGCCACTAATCAAAGAAACAGGATAGGACACAAACAAATGGAAAAACATTCCATACTCATGGATAGGAAGACTCATTATCATGAAAATGGCCGTACTGCTGAAAGTAATTTATAGATTCAATGCTGTTCCCATCAAAAATATCATTGACATCTTCACAGAATTAGAAAAAAACTACTTTAAATTTCATATGAAACCAGGAAAGAGCACATATAGCCAAGACAATTCTAAGCAAAAAGAACAAAGCTGGAGGCATCACCCTACCTGACTTCAAACTATACTATAAGGTTACAGTAACCAAAACAACATGTACTGCTACCAAAACAGACATATAGGCCAATGGAATAGAACAGAGACCTCAGAAACAACACCACACTTCTACAAGCATCTGATCTTCAACAAGCCTGACAAAAACAAGCAATGTGGAAAGGATTCCCTATTTAATAAATGGTGCCGGGGAAACTGGTTAGCCATACACAGAAAACTGAAACTGGGCTCCTTCCTTACACCTTATACAAAAATTAACTCAAGATGGATTAAAGACTTAAATGTAAAACCCCAAACCATAAAAACCCTAGAAGAAAACCTAGACAATACCATTCAGGAAATAGGCATGGGCAAAGACTTCATGACAAAAACTCCAAAAGCAATTGCAACCAAAGCCAAAATTGACAAATGGGATATAACTAAACTAAAGAGCTTCTGCACAGCAAAAGAAACTAACATCAGAGTAAACAGGCAAACTATAGAATGGGAGAAAAATTTGGCAATCTACCCATCTGACAAAGGTCTAATATTGAGAATCTATAAGTAACTTAAACAAATTTACAAGATAATTAGCATTTATATTAATAATTGTATAATATAATATACTTTTATCATACAAAGCATTTTAAAGTGAATTTAGAATGTTATAAACAGATATTAAATGAAAAATAAGTCTTACCTCTGATGAAAAATTATTTTAATTTTTTTACTTGTGTTTCTTTAATTTTGAGTAAAGGTGACCACTTGTTGCCTATTTAAAAAATATTTGCATCCCGTTTTTGCTGTAAAGTGCATCTTACATAATTTCTGAATTCATTTATAATATTCTTGGAAATAAAGAAATATAAAATAGGCCAAAAAAGAAAAAAAAGACAAATCTGCAACTATTCTGATAAAAGTGTATCATTGTTATGCATAATATAGAATAATCATTTTGCTCTCCTTCCTTTTGGGTTGGCTGCTGAGAATATACAAGTAAATAGAGACCACAGCCCCAACAGGTTCACATTCAAGTTAGAGAAAATGGCCATGTGAATTAACACTTACAGTACGAGAGATCAATGATATAAACAGAAGAATATACAAAAAGTCATGGAAATCTACAGTTGGGAGCAGTTGATTTGGGAGAGAAAAACTTAAAGAAATGAATTGAATCTTTAACTGTAAATAGGAGTTCAAAAATAAAACATGGTGAGCAGGTGAACATCAGAGAGCCTCTTCTCTTCAGGCCATCCCAAGCATGCATGGAAAACAGTACATGTGCAGGAGCAGCTTGAGAAAACATTGCAGTATGTCCCGGTACTTAACTAGGACCCCATGGGATAATATACTCAGGAAGGGGAAAGATCTAGAGATTAAATATGCCCAGAGAAGATAAGAAAATTATTTACGATTCAAGAACTATCCATATTATTAGTTATGAGAGTAAAACACTTATAATTTTAGTAATAAGATAATAGAGTTTCCTCCATTCTCAAATAAATAAAAATCCTCCTAATATAGGCTATTAACATACACTAGATACATATGCCATTCAAAAATACAATGCATGTTTCTCTTGGCACTCACCTGTTGGTAGAGGTTTTCCCAGTAATCTTGGGTCATTAGCCTAAACAAGGCTAAGAAGGCCCAGCTGAAAGTGTCAAAGCTCGTGTAGCCATAATCAGGGTTTCTGCCAATTTTCATACAGGTGTACCCCTCTGGACATTGGCTACACATGAAAAAGAACATTATAGGTGAGAGTGTCTTCAGGACACAAGCTAAATAGCCGTAGTGAAAAGTTACAAATTCAAGGTTTCTTCTATAGGGGGACAACATTGAATAATGATTAAGAATACATGATTTGGAGCCAGGACGAACTGGTTTTGAATCACACTCTACTACTGACTACTTATAGTGACTTTACCAAATTCTTCAAGGCACAAGTCTGTCTGTGAAAATAGGATAATAACATCTACCTCAAGAAAATAAGATTTGTAATAAGTTTAAATAAGATAATGTGTACAAATTACTTAGCTTACTTCCTGCACATAGAAAGTATTTAATAAACCATAGCTGCCATTAGCATTATCATCATTAAAACATGGAAACTTTCAATAGACGTTTTGTAATAGTTCTTGGATCAGTAAATATTGATACGTAGGCTGCTACCAAAGCTCTTTCTTTCTGTATAATTCTTGGAATGGATTAGAGTCAATAATAGTCAAAATATAGTAATTATCTAAGTTCATAAAAATTTGTAGCTTTAAGACTTTTTTCTTTCTAAAATTGGTGGACTGGTTTTTCCTGATGCCATTAAATAAATACAATACTCTGAGATTCTTCTGGGAACAGCAACCTTATCCGGTTTATTCCTATGTTTCCAGTGTACACAGAGACTGATGAAGAGATATCTGCATAGGGGGAAAAGCAAGAGCTAATGCAGCTAACGCTACAAAATGAAGTTGGTGTAAGAGAGAAGCAGCAATATGGACAGTTGGATATATACAATATTCTTATATATACAATATTTTTAAAATATATGTACCCAAGTCCAAGGAATACCTTTGCTTAGAGTTGCCAAAACACAACATTCAGTCACCTATGAGTCACATTTAATTGGAGAATGAGTGGAACTTGGGAGTAGAAAGAAAAATTGATTTTGTGACTCTTCTTTTTCCAGAAAGAAGAAAGACCTGAAACTATCCAACCAACTTTTGGTGTTTTCTAGAAGTAACATTTTCTACCTTCTTAAGATTTATGTGACTTCTCTCTTGTGTTAATTCAAACACTATTTCAAAGTCTTGCTTTCAAGAGTATGCATTAACTGTGAACATTTTAAAGACTGGATTTGTTGTGGGACAGAATGAGACAAATAAAACCATGAAATATATAAAAAGCAATATAGAATCAAAGACTAATTTGCAAACTGATTGAACATTCTTTTCTTTCTCTTTCAGCCTTTAGACTAAAGAGAAAACAAATATTACATACCCTGAATCTGTGCTGAAACCACAAAGGAGAGCATCTTTGGATCCCTCCAAGTAATAAAAGTATTCTGTTGAAGAAGAATGTGAACAGTTATAACATTACAGAGTTTAATCTGTGATTATGATAAAGCAGGTAAATCAATTGATATAGACAATTATCTAGAAATTCAGGCCTGGAACCAGGCAACATGCATCCATTTGTTTACTATTTTCTCATATATTCTCCCTCAAATATTTATTTCTAATATCTTATAGGCTAGGCAATAAATATGACAATAAACATGATGAATAAAATCATTAGTTTTATGAGGCCTCCTTTATGTTTAGGTGAGGGTGGAGGTTGTGGTTGGATAAAAACTTAAGTAAAAAAATAAATATACAAGATATTTTCAGATAGTAATAAATGATCTAAAGAAAATAAATTAAGGCAATGTGGTAGGCTGAAGTCAGGGAAGGTCTTTCTAAGGAGATGATATTTAAACTAAGATCTAAATGTGACAAGGAAGACAGCCATGAAAAGACTGGTGAAGAGCTATTTGGGCTGGGGGAAGAGCAAGAGCTAAAGTCCTAAGGCAGAGATGAAGTTGGTATGTGGAAAACCCAGCAAGATGTGGCTACAGTGTAGCGTGGCTACAGTGTGGTGAGAGGGAGGATTGTGATGGCAGAGGTAGGCAGGGGCCAGATCATGTCAGAATTTGCATATCATTGAAATGAGTTTGGATTTTAAGTATGATTAAAGGTACAGTCAGGTGTCACATAATGACTGTGATACAATCTGAGAAATGCATCATTAGGACGTTTCATCCTTGTGCAAACCTCCTAGGGTGCACTTATACAAACCTAGATGGTATAGGCTACCATAAACCTAGGCTATGTGGTATAGCCTATTGTTCCTGGGCTGCAAACCTGTAGAGTGGGCTACTGTACTCAATACTGTAGGCAACTGTTATACAACGGAAAGTGTGTATCTAAACACAGAAAAGGTACAGTAAAAAATACAGTATTAGAATCTTATGAGATCATCATTATATGTGGTCCACTATTGACTAAAACATTGTTATGTGGTACATCAATGTAATAGAAGTGGGAAATAGAAATATGGGATATTACTGACATTTAAAAATGTCACTGTGGTTACTCTGTGGGCAGTGGGCTATAGAGAAGCAGGTGTGGAGGCAAGGAGACCAGTTAGGTGACAATAGTGAGACAGGACATGGCTACAACTCAGAGAATAGCTGTGGACGTAGAGAGAAGGGGATGAAAGGAGAATGGACAGGAACCTCTGATGGAGAGCATGCAGGGTGTGTGCAAAAGAGAAGACACAGGATCTATCAGCCGGGGAGTTGTTAGTGCCTATTGCTGAGTAGAGGAAAACTGCAGCAAGAGGAGGTCTGGAGAAAAACCAGGAGTTCTGTTTCAGCCATGCTTTGTTTGGGATGATTGTTGGGTATTACATTTTTCAAGTAAGCAGCTGGGTTGATATGAGATTCTGGACATCAGTAGAGCTATCAAGGCTGGAAATATAAAGATGAGAGTTATCATCTAATATACAACTATCAAGGCCATGAGGATTGATGAATTTACCTGGAGAGAAAGTTTGTAGCTAGAAAAGGAAAAGGAAGGGAAGAGAAGGGAAAATAGGGGAATAGAGGAGAAGGAAGGGGGTAGGGAGGGAAGAGGAGGAAATGGGAGTTGAGGGAAAGGGAAGAGCAGGAAGAGAGCCCCTGACTGAGTCCCAAAATACTCCATAAGAGGCAGACTCAGTAAGGCAGTATATAAATGAATAAAATTTGTTTTCTGAACTTCTCTTACTTTTCATTCACCAGTCCATACTTATTTAGGACCTACTAATTCTAGGTGTTGAGGAGATGACAATGTAATCAATGTATATTTTCCATTTTTCACCTTTCATGTTACCCTTTGTGCTAATTTTTAGTAGTAAAAGTTCTCATCAACTCTTCTGTCATTTGCTGTTAAGGCTTGTTGCTAAGACTGGAGGCAGATCTATCCTTTTTTTTAATTATTATTATACTAAGTTCTAGGGTACATGTGCACAACCTGTAGGTTTGTTACATATGTATACTTGTGCAAATTATATGTTGCACATGTTGGTGTGCTGCACCCATCAACTCGTCATTTACATCAGGTAGATCTATCCTTGTATAGTAAACGTTTAAGTGACTAAAACACCTTTTGTCATCTCTCTTAAATATCTATTCTACTTAATAAGAACTTGACTTCCTATTTTGCTCAGGTCAAATAAAAAATCTGATTATTAGGAGACTTTTGGAGTAATCATGGAAGAAAGACTATGAAATCAGATATTCTTGGATTTGAATGTTGCTTCTATCCCTTCTTAAGTAAGTGAATTATCTTTAAGCCATTAAGCCTTAGCTGCTGCATCTGTAAAATATGTATAAGAATACCTACTTTATAAAGTTGTTAAATAGTATAAATAGGATATTGCATGTAAACCACTTGATACTGTGATCCACACTTTCTGTACTAGCTGCTCAAAAACGGGAGTTATTATAATTAAACTAGTATACATTTTGAGATAATACTATTGATTGACTTACACATCATCATTTTATCTTACTTAGAAGACACAGATAAAACAATAAAGGATCATAGTTTGAGGTGCAAATGTAGGTGAAAATGTGCATGAAAAGCTTTCCTGAAAACACTCCTGAACCTTGGGAAGGATGGGCCTGGTAGAGTGAGTATGGGGGAGGATAAGATGCAATTTTGCATACATAAACATCCGAAGTATTTTATTAAGGATGGATTACTTTAGGATTATCCTTTAAACTAACTCTGGTTCATGTTTATCAACCACTGAGGAGCCAAATTATATGAATGGGCTCTGGAGCTGTCTGTATTAGCACACTGCTGCACTACTGTATTTAACACAGTACAAGAATGATGAAAGGTAAAGCAATGCAAGTAGTTCACTCTAGGTTTCTAGAAAACTTTACAATAATTTCTAAACAACTAGACATTAAATTATTAAGATGGTTGGCTTCAAGAAGATTTAAGGTTAATGTCTTTTAAAAAGGGAAAAAATGAATGCAAAGAATGAAATATTGCTTGTGCACATTCAAAAGTGGGATGATTCTGAAAGATAAAGAATGAATCATGGCCGGGCGCCATGGCTCACGCCTGTAATCCCAGCACTTTGGGAGGCCGAGGCGGGTGGATCACGAGGTCAGGAGATCGAGACCATCCTGGCTAACACGGTGAAACCCCGTCTCTACTAAAAATACAAAAAATTAGCCGGGCATGGTGGCGGGCTCCTGTAGTCCCAGCTACTCGGGAGGGTGAAGTGGGAGAATTGTTTGAACCTGGGAGGTGGAAGCTGCAGTAAGCCGAGATCGCACCACTGAACCCCAGCCTGGGTGACAGAGTGAGATCCTGTCTCAAAAAAAAAAAAAAAAAAAAAAGGTCGGGCGCGGTGGCTCACGTCTGTAATCCCAGCACTTTGGGAGGCCGAGGCGGGCAGATCACGAGGTCAGGAGATCGAGACCATTCCTGGCTAACATGGTGAAACCCTGTCTCTACTATAAATACAAAAAACTAGCTGGGTGTGGTGGTGCGCGCCTGTAGTCCCAGCTACTCGGGAGGCTGAGGCAGGAGAATGGCGTGAACCCGGGAGGCGGAGCTTGCAGTGAGCTGAGATCAGGCCACTGCACTCCAGCCTGGGTGACAGAGGGACACTCCGTCTAAAAAAAAAAAAAAAAAAAAAAAAGAAGAAGAAGAAGAATAAATCATGAATCATGACTCAGTAATTTCACTTACTAGGTATATACTGAGAACTGAAAATGTATTTCTACAAAAACTTGTACATGAATGTTTACAGCAACATTATTCATTACAATTACAACCAAAAGATGGAAATAACCCAAATGTCCATCAACTGATGAATGTATAAACAAAATATGGCATATACATACAATGAAATATCATTTAGCAATAAAAAAATGAAGCATAGATACATACTATACCATGGATACATTTTGAAAACATTATGCTAGGTGAAAGAAGACAGTCACAAAAAGCCACATGTTATATGATTCCATTTATGTTAAATCTACAGAGTGGGTAAATCCATAGGGAAAGAAAGTAGATAGTGGTTGCCAGGGACTGGGGGAAAAGGGAAATGGGGAATGACTACTAATGGGCCCAGGGTTTCTTAATGGGAAAGATGAAAATATTTAAAATTAGATAGTGGTGATCGTTGCACAACTCTGAATATAGTTTTAAAAAAAAAGAGTTGTACAAGTTTAAAAAGAGGAATTTTGTGGCATGTAAATTATTCCTCAATAAACCTAGTTTTAAAAGGGAATGCAGAATAATGGCAAAGGTTGTGGGTGGGGGTAAATAAATGCCAACTTCCCACTAAAATACATATGGCGAGAATGAAAATTGATATAACAAAAATATAGAATTTATATTAAATCTAATGAAGATTCTAGGTGAATTTTTTTTTATTAATTTTCAAGATTAATGTAGCAAAATGGAAAAAAAGACAACTTATGACAATTGTGTATGGCTTGGGCTTATTTGCCCAACCAAGGGCAAATAATGCAACTCTGAGAAAACTAGTGCAAGGGATCAGGTCTGGGCAGAGGGCCTGCACATGATACTCTACGCTCTGGCAAATGTGGTTCTCACAAGAAAGCAGCTGTAGATGAAGAAGATAGGAAAAGTCCTGTTAGCAGTGAAGACCAACATTGTGTTTTTTTCAAAACTTTCTCTATTAAATGTCAAATATTAGAAAAATAGGAGGAAGAGAATATCCTATTTTAGCCCAATATAACCACAGTATATTTCTCCATAATACCGCACATTTAGCTACACACTGTGCACATGAACCCCATTTTCATGTGTAGCAGCATAAAAGAGTGTTTGATGAGCATCAAAGTAGATAGCAACACCAAAGGAAATCTACAAATTGTATGTTTTTCAGCAGGAGATGAGACAGTGAGTTAATTTATTTGATGGTGAATTTTGAAAGACATTTCGGAAAATACTTTGCTATAGGCACCAGAAAATGCTTTTAGATTATGCTCAGGTTCTCTATGTAGGTTGCCTTTACAATTATAATTCTTTGATCTTTTAAAGATTGCCAATTCATTTGCCTTAGTACTTTCTCATGATCTATCAACCAACTCAGGTTCTTGTCACTCTTTATATAGCTTAAATCCATGGGCATTCATTATCATCAGTCCCTAACCTGACAGAACCACAATCTACACATAATCTAGCATCTGTCTTTTCCATGCTGGCTACCAAATGGCTGAATGTTGGTGGAGAACCTCTCACAACCAAATGAATGGTTATATTTTAAGTAATCTCAAAACATCAAATTTGCACTCAAAATACACTGAATTTCTCATTCCCTGAGATGACCATATATATAATGCATTCTTGTCAAATATTCTGTAGAATTTTCTCTTCCTCATTTGCACACTCAGGCAATGATCCCATCTTATACTTTGAGGAAATAAAAACCATTGGGTTTGAACTCAATCATCTTTTGATAACTCTGCAGTCTTCCCTTCTGTCTTTCCTCCTGTTTTAGTGGAGCTGTCTCTCTCTTTTACTCTTTCACTTTCACGAGGACTTGACTTCTCCCTCTCTCTCCTGAATTGACTCATATATAACTACTCATTCATGATCACTAGCAAAACATCCCTACAAAAATCTGTATTTTAAAAAAAAATGCCAGCCATTGCCCCATTATTCTGCTTCCCTTTATATCCAGATTTCTTGGGAGAATTGTCTACACATATTACCTTCTTTCTGACCTCTTATTTTCACCCCTGTATGCACCTTATTCTGACCTTGAACCCTTACCACTTCCCCAAATTTTCTCAAGAAATTCTCTGATGACTTCCCAGTTACTTAACCTAATGCGTATTTCTTTCTTCATCATCCTTAATCCTTGATCTTGCAGCATGACTCCACACAAGCACATCTGTTTCTACAATATATTTTCTTCTCTTGGCTTCATTATTTATATCTTTGCTTCTTACTTTATTGGCAGCTCTTTCTCTGTGTTCGTTTCTGGGTCCTCTTTTCTACCTGAATTCTAAATGTCAGAGTTGTAGATCTCAGGACCAGATTGCTTTAAATACCAAGTCTCCCATTCTCTACCCACTTAAAAACATCAGGGATGTTCAGAGCTAGAGGGACGTGTGTGTGAGTATGTGTGTGTCTTTTCTTTTTGCTGATTGCTCTGGAATTTATCTCCAAACTCAGCAGACCCTCGGATTTCTATGCTTAAATCTCCAATTCTCTATATTATATATCCACCTGGACATCTCGAAGGCATCTAATTTTAATTTTAGCTAGCTAATAGTGACCTTCCTCTACAAACGTGTCCACCATTTCCTCCTTAACCATCACCACCCATCCAGTTATTGCAGCCAGAAACTGAGAAGTCATCCTCGATGCTTCCTGTCTTCTTTAATCCATCAGCAAGCTCTACAGACTTTGTGTGTCGAGCTCATCTTTTTTTCCTTCATTTCTCTGCCATCAGAGAAAATGAAACCTTTATTTTCTCTTGCCTAGATGAGAGAAGCCACCTTCAACTTGTCTTTCTTATTCCCATCTACCATCTACCCTTGCTCAATCAGTTGTCCACAAGACAGACAGCAATAAAAACTACTGCATTTAAAATAAAATACAAGCTCTTTTCCATGGGCTGAAATGTCCTGCACGATATGACTCCTGTTTTTCTGCTACTTTCTCTGTTGCTATTCTTCCTTTCTCTTAATAAACTATGCTGCTGCT